>NC_069499.1:1134776121-1135076121 GCF_027579735.1 Bombina bombina | reverse complement strand
CCAGCCTAATAGACTGGCGTCGGTCGTGATAATGACCCACTCTGGTCTGCGGAAACTCATTCCCTGGGACAGGTGATCCTGGGTCAACCACCAACGGAGTGAGTCTCTGGTCATCTGGTCTACTTGAATCATTGGAGACAAGTCTGTATAGTCCCCATTCCACTGCTTGAGCATGCACAGTTGTAATGGTCTTAGATGAATTCGAGCAAAAGAAACTATGTCCATTGCTGCAACCATCAACCCTACTACTTCCATGCACTGAGCTATGGAAGACTGCAGAATAGAGTGAAGAACTTGACAAGCGTTTAGAAGCTTTGACTTTCTGACATCTGTCAGGAAGATCTTAATTTCTAAAGAATCTATTATTGTTCCCAAAAAGGGAACTCTTGTCGACGGAGACAGGGAACTCTTTTCTACATTCACCTTCCACCCGTGAGATCTGAGAAAGGCTAGAACAATGTCTGTATGAGTCTTTGCTTTGGAAAGAGACGACGCTTGGATTAGAATGTCGTCCAGATAAGGTGCCACTGCAATACCCCTTGGTCTTAGAACCGCTAGAAGGGACCTGAGGACCTTTGTGAAAATCCTTGGAGCAGTGGCTAGCCCGAATGGGAGAGCCACAAACTGGTAATACTTGTCCAGAAAGGCGAACCTTAGGAACTGATGATGATCTTTGTGGATAGGAATATGTAGATACGCATCCTTTAAATCCACGGTAGTCATAAATTGACCCTCCTGGATTGTAGATAAAATTGTTCGAATGGTTTCCATTTTGAACGATGGAACTCTGAGAAATTTGTTTCGAATTTTTAAATCCAGAATTGGTCTGAAAGTTCCCTCTTTTTTTGGGAACTACAAACAGATTTGAATAAAAACCCCTGACCTTGTTCCACAGTTCGAACTGGGTGTATCACTCCCATCTTTAACAGGTCTTCTACACAATGTAAGAATGCCTGTCTCTTTATTTGGTTTGAAGATAAGTGAGACATGTGGAACCTTCCCCTTGGGGGTAGTTCCTTGAATTCTAGAAGATAACCCTGAGAAACTATTTCTAGTGTCCAGGGATCCTGAACATCTCTTGCCCAAGCCTGAGCAAAGAGAGAGAGTCTGTCCCCTACTAGATCCGGTCCCGGATCGGGGGCTACCCCTTCATGCTGTCTTGGTAGCAGCAGCAGGCTTCTTGGCCTGTTTACCCTTGTTCCAGCCTTGCATTGGTTTCCAAGCTGGTTTAGTCTGGGAAGCGTTACCCTCTTGTCTAGAGGCTGCAGAGTTGGAAGCTGGTCCATTCCTGAAATTGCGAAAGGAACAAAAATTGGACTTATTCTTAGCCTTGAAAGGTCTATCTTGTGGGAGGGCATGGCCCTTTCCCCCAGTGATGTCTGAAATAATCTCTTTCAATTCTATCCCAAAAAAGGGTCTTACCTTTGAAAAGGATATTAAGCAATTTTGTCTTGGAAGATACATCCGCCGACCAAGACTTTAGCCAGAGCGCTCTGCGCGCCACAATTGCAAACCCTGAATTCTTCGCCGCTAACCTCGCTAACTGCAAAGCGGCGTCTAAAATAAAGGAATTAGCTAACTTAAGTGCGTGAATTCTGTCCATGACTTCCTCATACAGAGTCTCCCTACTGAGCGACTTTTCCAGTTCCTCGAACCAGAACCACGCCGCTGTAGTGACAGGAATAATGCACGAAATAGGATGAAGGAGGTAACCTTGCTGTACAAAAATCTTTTTAAGCAAACCCTCCAATTTTTTATTCATAGGATCTTTGAAAGCACAATTGTCCTCAATAGGAATGGTCGTGCGCTTGGCTAGTGTAGAAACCGCCCCCTCGACCTTAGGGACTGTTTGCCATAAGTCCTTCCTGGGGTCGACCATAGGGAACAATTTCTTAAATATAGGAGGAGGGACAGAAGGAATGCCTGGCTTCTCCCACTCCTTATTCACTATGTCCGCCACCCGTTTAGGTATCCGAAAAGCATCAGGGTGCACCAGGACCTCAAGGAACTTGTCCATCTTGCACAATTTTTCTGGGATGACCAGATTGTCACAATCATCCAAAGTAGATAGCACCTCCTTAAGTAATGCGCGGAGATGCTCTAATTTAAATTTAAATGTCACAACATCAGGTTCTGCCTGCTGAGAAATTCTTCCTGTATCAGAAATTTCCCCATCTGACAAACCCTCCCTCACTGCCACTTCAGATTGGTGTGAGGGTATGACAGAAAAATTATCATCAGCGCCCTCCTGCTCTACAGTGTTTAAAACTGAGCAATCGTGCTTTCTCTGAAATGCTGGCATTTTGGATAAAATATTAGCTATGGAGTTATCCATTACTGCCGTCAATTGTTGCATAGTAACAAGCATTGGCGCGCTAGAAGTACTAGGAGTCGCCTGCGCGGGCATAACTGGTATAGACACAGAAGGAGATGATGTAGAACTATGTCTACTTCCTTCATCTGAGGAATCATGTTGGGCAACCTTACTATTTGTGACAGTACGGTCCTTACTTTATTTGGACGCTATGGCACAATTATCACATATATTTGAAGGGGGAACCACATTGGCTTCCATACATACAGAACATGATCTATCTGAAGGTACAGACATGTTAAACAGGCTTAAACTGGTTAATAAAGCACAAAAACCGTTTTAATACAAAACCGTTACTGTCTCTTTAAATGTTAAACAGGGCACACTTTATTACTGAATATGTGAAAAACTATGAAGGAATTATCCAATCTTTACCAAACTTAATGCATTCAAAGTATTGCACCCCAATTTTCAAGCTGTTAACCCTTAAAATGTGGAAACCGGAGCCCCCCTACAGTCCCAGCCACAGCCTTTGTTGCGACTTCACCTATCCCAGGGGGTATACGATACCAATTGAAGCCTTCTAGGAACGTTTTCAGTGGATACCAGACCCTCACACATGCAGCTGCATGTACTGAACTCAAAAGTAACTGCGCAATAATGGCGCGAAAATGAGGCTCTGCATACTACAGAGAAAGGCCCTTCCTGACTGGGAAGGTGTCTTAACAAGTGCCTGGCGCTAAAAACGTTCCCCAATATTAAAAAAGTGTGAAATTCACTTCAAACTGCATATAATACTTAAATAAAGCAATCGATTTAGCCCCTAAAGGTGTCTACCAGTTTATAGCCCATAATAAGCCCTTTATTCTGTTTGAGTCTAAGAAAATGGCTTACCGATCCCCATGAGGGAAAAATGACAGCCTTCCAGCATTACACAGTCTTGTTAGAAAAATGGCTAGTCATACCTTGAGCAGAAAAGTCTGCAAACTGTTCCCCCCAACTGAAGTTCTCTCAGCTCAACAGTCCTGTGTGGGAACAGCAATTGATTTTAGTTACTGCTGCTAAAATCATACTCCTCTTTTAAACAGAACTCTTCATCTCTTTCTGTTTCAGAGTTAATAGTACATACCAGCACTATTTTAAAATAACAAACTCTTGATAGAAGAATAAAAAACTACAACTAACACCACAAACTCCTCACCATTCCCGTGGAGATGCTACTTGTTCAGAGCGGCAAGGAGAATGACTGGGGGGGGCGGAGCCAGAGGGGGGACTATATGGACAGCTCTTGCTGTGTGCTCTCCTTGCCATTCCCTGTATGGGAGGAGAATATCCCACAAGTAATGGATGACGCCGTGGACCGGACACACCAATGTTGGAGAAACATATGTTTTGGAGATGCCCGAAAATCAGGCAATTTTGGTACAAATTAGAATACTGGCTAAACAATACGCTGCGGGTCTCCCCTCCGGGTCTTACATTTTCACAGGTAGTTTTTGTATTAAGAACGAAGAGCAACACCCTCAGGAAAAATGAATAATTCTTTCAATTCTTGCATCCAGATATTCAATTATAAAATGCTGGAAAAAACGAAGGGCTCCTACAATCTTAGAAGTAAAAAACCACCTTAAAAAACAATGTATGCTAGAACAAAGGGATACCAATTTAAGTAATGAGGATGAGATCAAATTATTTTTAAAAAAATGGTCAGTTTTCATTAAAAGTTACCCAGAGAACAAAATAGAGTATCTGATTTTTCCGTTTAGAAATTCTGAACTAGTTCAGTTAAAAATTTGGTAGAGGGGTGGAGGCGGAGGGGAGAGAGGGGGGGAGAGGGGGTTGTCTCCTTCCCCCCCCACCTTTTTTTTTTTTTTTTTCTTCCCCCTTATTTTCTTTTCTTTTTTTTTTTTTCTTCCTTGAAGAAGCAGACCGACTGAGATAGGTTGGCTATATAAACTGGGAAACCAGAAAATTGTTTTTTCTTTCTTTACGTAAGAACGGTGCATGTAAAGGATGATTATAAACTGATTTATTATTCTATGTTCTTTTTGTTCCTGTCTGTCGGCAAATGTAAATATGCTCATTGTTGAAATAAATAAACAAAAAATTTAAAAAAAAAAAATGGCATTCCCTATTTAAATCATGAAAGTCTTTTTTTTACTTGGACTGTCCCTTTAATAAAAAATTCTCCATCCTAAACCTAAAGTCAGGCTCCTCCACAGCCGGAGGATGAGATGACACAGATTCCGAACCAGAAGGAGCCTCCTCCGAAGAGTTGGAGTGGGCCTCGTCATCGTATAATGCCTCTGATATTTCATTAGGCGTAGACAACCCCTGGTGATATGCCCTACGATTGCGCTTAGCAAAACGCGGTAAGGCACGTTTACAGTTGATCTGCAAAATCTGACGGCCAACGAATCACTCCCGTAGGAGTAATGGTTGGACCCTGGAGCGCTGCATGTGCACTCGGAGATGAAAGCGGGGAACGCACCTCCCGGGACGAGGAGCCCTCAGAGGTGGATGGCTCAGTAGTACTAGACATCCCTTTAGTTTTAGATGTCACAACTTTATCAAGGCATGTGTAACATAGTTGAGCAGGCAGATCTACAAGAACCTCCTCACAATAAACACAGGAATGAGACTTTGTTAAAGAGGGAGAACCCTCTAATGCATCAGAGTCCTCCATAGCTTGCGCTTCTATTATAGACTAGACTAGCTTAAAAAACAGGCACCTTTATACTCCAATGGCCGGGTCACTCACCACCTCCTATGACCCGGACTACAGAAACCACTTCATCTCCTATGCCGCTGATCAACAGAGGAAGTGAAGACTCACACCCGGTCACCTGGGATGCCTGGCAGGACCATCCCTGCACTAAGGAGAAAACGCGCCAAAATCGGCCACGCAATTACTCCTGGAAGTCAACCTGATGTTCCACCATTGCCAGAGCCACATCTCGCACATAACGCAGCAATAACACAATAAGCAATATTATGTATAAACCCCCCCTATTCAATAATCCCCTCACTAGGAATATTAACCCTTGATTCTATAAGATACAAGGCGCCACACTGTGACCCTGTCTTCTGTGTTATTATATATAAAAAAATGAAACGATCTTGCCGTGGAACAGGAATACGGCCCTTCAAGTGTGATATGTAGAAGCATCGCTCTTGACATGGACTTAAATGCAGAAAGCAGGCAGTGAAACTCGTCAACTCTGACTGCTTGTGGAGCTGTTAATATGAGTCGGGATGGTTTCGCAGAAAGACTCTCCCTGCATCTCCAGACTATTTCATCCAGGCTCTCACTGAGAGGCTGACAGGACTACTTAAAACTCAAGTCCCATTCCGAAGAGTACTAACCTCCTTAAGAGACTACTCTGAATCTTGAGCACTTCTCTGCCATCCTCCTGTGACGAAAGGCAAATAATGACTGGGGGATGAGGTGAGTGGGGGAGGTATTTAAGCCTTTGGCTGGGGTGTCTTTGCCTCCTCCTGGTGGCCAGGTTCTTATTTCCCAAAAGTAATGAATGAAGCAGTGGACTCTCCTCCCCTTTAGATGGAAAATGTGCTTTTAAATATATCTCTTAAAATATTATAAATAGAATTGTATGGAAATATGCATCAGATAGGTATATTATGTAAATTTAAGGTTGTAATAGCTTAAGAATCAGGTCCTTAGTATTCTGTGTTATATTATTATATTATTATGTACTTGATATTAACAAATCCATTCAATTTAATTTATTTATTTATTTTAAATTTTCTATAGTTTTCTTCTTTAATAGGAGATCAACTAGTGAGTGAATCTTAACTCCATTTCCCATATTTTGGAAACTATTATCACAATATTGTATATATCTTTACTTAGTTATTAGGGAAATAGGTAGATCACACACAGAAACGCCTACTTGGATGGGTGTGTACCCTTTATAGCATGACCATTGGTAGCAGAGAGGGGGGCCTTAGTATCCAATAGCTAGTTAGGACAGCCTATATTAATCAGTGCTAGGCTATAGTGCACCATACAGTCTATGATTAAGGCTCCACAGAAGCTGAAACGCGTCAGAAGCCCACACCAGTCTTCCTAAACGGCCCCACATCATAGCCATTTCTGCCTATACTTGCTTTTGAATTGAATAAATGATACCTTGCTTTGAGCTCTTTGTCCGGATCCTTCTTCTCTGATATATATATATATATATATATATATACACACACACACACAAACAAAGAGGTATCAGCGCACATCCATTTTCCAAAGCACAACATATTTTTTACTGCTGCAAAAAATTGCCTGCAAATACATCAAGAGACAACTATTCTTTTTTAAATAATATTGGGAACTTAGTCACACAATATAGCCATATTCTGCTTAGCCAGTCACCACTTTCAAGGTGCCCCAATTCGACTGGTCCTACTCTACAGTCCTTTTTGCCACAAAGGGCTGAAACATTCCTGCTTTTACTCTTCATAATAGAATGAGACTCCCTGGCTTTTTATTCACAACTCTATAACACTGATATGAGCACACCTAAACTTGGGTGGGGTGCTTAAACCAATGGGAGATGGTCAGTCTCCCTGGTAATTTTAAATACAAATTTGTTTTTTTAGCACACCTTACAAAAAGTTTAAATCCACATCTGGGAGTGCTGCCAATATGACCTGGTCATATTGGCAGCACTCCCAGATGTGGATTTAAACTTTTTGTAAGGTGTGCTAAAAAAACAAATTTGTATTATATATATATATATATATATATATATATATATATTTGTAGGCATATTATTTACTCATGTTTAGTATGAAAATAGTCATGGTAAATAGTATAAAATAATATCATATATATTAAACATATAATGTATTAATGCTGGAAATTAAAGTGTATTAAATAAACATTTTAAAGGGTTAGATATTAGATTATTGGCAGTATCGATAATGAAAATGCATTTCTGGTTGTCTGCTGCCCTCTGATGGTATATGCAAGCATTACATCCAAAGGGAATTGTATCAGATAACTATATGTTTCCAGGGCCAATGATATGTTCAGCACCGAGGGCCAATAGGAGACAAGCTTCGGTAAGGTCCGATCAAATTCTCGTGGGAATGATTAAAGAAAAGGAGGGGTTATATCTTTGACAAAACACCCACACACTAGAGACAAAAAGAACAAACTCAAAGAAGCTTAACTTTTAACTGAGAGAGAAACACACAGGGTTGTGCCAAGCATCTCTCTGCAATTTTGGGACACTTTCTATAATAGAAAGATAACAATTTTGAGGCCTGTACCCTTGCGAATAAAGGATAAAACCTTCTTATATGACCTACAAGAAACCCCAGAAGCTGAACTCTTATCTGGTTATGTGGTGATGTATACGGTTGTTCTATATTTTTAATATTTAAATCAAGGTATTCTAACGCTATATAGTTTAATTCAAGCTGGTAATTTAAAGAGATATTTTTTATTTTAAAGCTATGTTCCACAGCCGGGTGGAGTTTAAAATAATCATATTGATGCTAAATAATATTTTATTTGCTAGAAAAGAATTTGTACTTTATATTTATAAGTTAATTTTAATATTGTGATATTTCATATTAATTGGTTATTGTAGTTAAATTTTTCTGGTGTTTATTAAGTTATTTGTAGATATAATTTATCTCTGGTGTTTATTGTTATTTGTGATATAAATTTAAAACTTGGTTTTATTGTGGCTAAATAAGAGGTTATTTCAGCTCAGATTAATTGGCACATAAATTGGCTATTGCATTAACAATACACAATTTCTGGTGGTTTAACTGGCTAATTATAGACTCTGCTGGGATTCTCATTTGTGGTATTTATTGTAAGCAAGGTTCATTTTAGGGATATATTTTGGTTTGCTTTGTAAAGAATATTGTAACAGCATAGACATATAATTGGTTCATAATCTAGTCTCTACATAAATATAATTCAAGATGTCCTTAAGGATAACTATTCTAGAACTAAGGAATAAATATTGAGATTATATATATATATATATATATATATATATATATATATATATATATATATATATATATAATAGATAGATAGACACACACACATTTTAGTTGGATGTTACTTTAAAGATAATAATAAATTATATTGTAACCCTGATATATACCAACAATGTGTTACGGCTATAAAACACCCATGTTTGTGTTCAGAGACAATACCCCCATGTATAGCTTTTATGGGGTTTTGGGAAGTTATAGGGCCAAACATGGGGCCTGCTCATCTACATTGAAATTTGACAAATTTATTTTCTGAATGAATGAAAATTACCCCGATCATGGCATACCATTTGCAAAAGTAGATATCTCAGGGTTTTCTAAATGGGGCATTTTGAGTTGTTGTGTAGTTAAAGGAACACTAAACTCCAAATTTTTATTTTGTGATTCAGATAGAGAGTATGATTTTAAACAACATTCTAATTTACTTCTATTATCTAATTTGCTTCATTCTTTAGATATCCTTTGTTGAAGAAATAGCAATTCACATGGGTGAGCCAATCACGAGGCATCTATGCGCAGCCATTAATCAGCAGCTACTGAGCCTATTCTGGATATAGTAACACATGCCACATTTAAAGTAACATTTATCTTAATTAATCCGGTTCTGTGCCTAGATCAAGCGAAAGTAAATCGTGTGACTATAGTGTCACTTAAAGTACACATTATTTTATCATTGACATGTACACATAACTATTGTAGGAAACACATCCCTGTATACTGATTCTATTCAAATCACTCATAGACCAACTCACAATGTGCACATGCATGTAATAGAGTTTCCTATGTGAATCAGTATAGGCCCTAGCACGTATCAATGTAAATAGTATGCCCACATGTCTGGCTGTACTAATCCCTAATCATTCTTTAACTCCTCCACAGAACAACCTGGGTCAAGGACACGAGCAGCACCCTCTGTGCATCCGTCAGGGCCTTCTGCCATGCCACCACAAGTCTACAGGCAACCACAGGAACAGTAGGCTCCCAGGCAGGAGCATGGTTGGATTCTATACAGGAGCCATAAGTGATGCCACCAACATTCCAACATGACCACTGGGAACATTTATGTCCAGAGGAATATACTACCTTTGGTTTTGAGCGGGAGCCAACATGCCCACAAAAGGTATAGGTATATTCCCCCGCCCCCCAACACAATCAGTCTCAACTAAGTCATTAGAGTTACCCAAGAACACTGTCACAGGATGTGGCTATAGAAGAGGCTGAGTGATCGCACACTTGTCCACAGAGGGAATGTGGATCGCCTGTGCGAGCTCCACCATCTGCTTCCCTAGGGCGAGCTCCACTAACTTCTGAAGAAACTACAGCAGCAGCTTCATTACAAACACGTTCAGCAGAAGCATCTCTTCCACCTCCAGGAGCATCTTTTCCACCTCCAGGAGCATCTCGTTCGCCAACATTGTGGCCCTTTAACAACTGCCAGCCCTGTTGCTCAAGAGTCTGTGGATGCATTGTATTCTCCCCTGGATGAAGAATACATTATACTCCAGAGGAGGCTCATCACAAGCACAGAGAGGTTACACAGAGGCCAACATAGGTTCTTCAGAGGCACAGAGAGGTTACACAGACTGAGCATAGAGCTGCAGAGAGACATGGCTGCATCGTTAAGTGCAACTGTGAAAAATCAGTCACAGATGATGCAAATTCTGTCTGAAATGCAGATGGACAATAGATGGAGAGAAAAAAACAGCTTTTGGGTGTGTTGGTGGAACACTTTACACACCAGTAAGACACTGCCTCAAGCATATCATCTTTCGCCAGCACACCAACAGAAACACCACAATCTGCTAGAACAAGGAGGACAAGGCAATCCACTACAGGCACCTCAACTCCCTCATCCAAAAAGCCACGAAAAAAATAAAAATAATTAAAGTTCACCATAACCATTTTCCTTTGTTATTTACCATGTAAATGTGATGGGTGTTGGAGTACACAAATATTGAATAAATATGATGATTTGACACGTGTTGAAATTGAAATACAACACAGTTAATATCTTAATAAAATATTATTGAACTCCTACTTACATATTTGTGTATCAAGTGGAATATTAACTTTAAAATTAAAATATTGTATGTAAGATACATTGGATTAACATCTTTAAACATGGGTACATATAATTAATGTTTATTTACATATTATTTCAAAATGTGGAAGTGACATCCCTCCATAGTCTTCTCAGACAACTTAAATGTGTACATTCATTGTGACCTAAACATAAATTAAACAATGAGACATAGTAAGTAATTATGGTGGTTAAGGGAAGGTGGGTGGGATGTATTAGTTTCACTTACATGCAATTTAAATCAGCAGTATGGAATCCTGAAAAACATGAAATACACATGCAATGGTTGGTGAGATACAGTCATACATCATAATACATGTGACCTATATGGCTTAGTAACTAGTAACTTACAGGTGAAGTATTCATGGATGACAAAGTCCCTCACTTGGTTCCTCCTCAGTGTCCCACTGTCCACACCCTCAGGTACAGGTACCACCTGTTCTTGATGTGGTTCAATATTCCCAGCAATGTTGTGTAGAATACAACATGCATTGACAATGAAACACTTTGTTGGGGTTATACTGTAAAGCTCTGCCCGTCATATCCAGACACCTGAATCTGGTTTTGAGTAGGCCAAAGCTCCTTTCTATCACATTTCTAGTACGTATGTGGGTCTCTTGGTACCTGAGTTGTGGCTCTGTAAGGGTGTGTGCCAAGGGGATCAACAGCCATGGTCTGCAGCCGTACCCTGTGTCACCTGTCATGTAACATATATATTCTGATTAACCCCTTAACGACCAAGGACGTGCCACGTCCTACAAAAAATGGTTGTAAAGGACGTGCCTGGTTTGAAGCAATAGTGATCGCTTCCAGGGTATTGCTTCGATGCCTCAATATTGAGGCATCGTGTAATACCCTTTTGTAAGCAAACCAATGCAGAGAGGGCTATGTGGCCCTCTCTTCATCGGCTAGCGATGGTGCCGACCGCTGGTGGCGTGGGAGGCGGCCCATCGCTGGAGCAGTTCCGGCCATCAGTGATCAAGTTCCGGCGGGAGCGTGCATTACATATTAAAGTATATTGTAAGTGAAGGAGCCAGAGGGAGAGGGGAATAAGTGTTATCAAAGGAATCTGGGGGGGGGGGGGGTAGGGCATTGATTGTAGACAGCTACACTACAGAAAAATGGGGTATTTATTAAAAAAAAAAAAAAAAAAAAAGAAGGGCCAAATTTTTAACAAACTGGGTACTGGCAGACAAATAAAAATGTCATGTGATCAGGGGACTGTCAGAAGATGCTTAGATACAAGTTAATCACAGAGGTAAAAAGTTAATTAATACAACAGTGTTGGTTATGCAAAACTGGGGAATGGGTTATAAAGGAATTATCTATCTTTTTAAACAATAAAAACTCTGGTGTCCCTTTAAATTAAAAAACGGAATTTAAGTTTTTTTTAAATCATTTATTTATATCGGCGCACAGAGTACATTTCAATAAAAAAAGTTTACCAATTGACAAAATTCCTTACACAAAAGAAAACGACAGAAAGGAAAAAAGTCTAACCATTTACGACAAAATAAAACATAGGACAATTCTGTCTTCATTAGGTAAAATAAAACCAGCAATTGGCTTCCTCCTACATTTATTTATATCTTCTATAAAAATAAGTTAGAAACATTGTTAACTCTTTGATCAATTTTACAATCTTGAACTTTTATTATTGTACGCTTGTGCTAACATTTCCTGTTTACCTGATAATAATAAAGAGAGAAAAGAGGGAGAAAGAGAAAAAAAAAGGGGGGGGTCCCACTCCGCACTGCACCCATTACATATGGTCTACATTATCAGTACCAGGCAAGGGGGAAGATATTGCTCAAAACCAAGGTTTCGAAAATATCTGTTTTATGGAAACATTTTGTTAACGAATATTGTATATTAATTGGCTGATATAAAATAATATTAAGCCACTTACTGAAAAATGTTTGAACCTGATTATGGTGTAGTACGTTGGTATTTAGTTGTTCAAACATGACTTGTGAATAAACTGCTTGTTTAAACAGTGCAGTTGGTGGAGCTATCTTCTTTTTCCAGTATTTGATTACGACCTATCATAATTAGTGTATCAATAGTCTTGGAGAATTTAGTAACATTCTCAGTAGTTAAGAAAAAAAATTGATATACAGGTGGCCCTCGGTTTACAACGGTTCAATTTACACCGTTTCAGACTAACAACCTTTTGTTCCAGTCATGTGACTGCTATTGAAAAGCATTGAGAAGCAGTGCATTTATTAAAATAGCCCGTAGGTGGAGCTGTCCGCTTGTGTTGCAGCAAAGCCAAGAAAGCTGAAATTAATCAGTTTAACCAGACCTGAGCTATCAAGCATATTTCAAAGGAACAAGATCTTCCTGTCTATAAATCAGTCAAGATTGGAATGCATAGAAAGAACTGTTTGCAGAAAAATGCAAGTGAAGTCTGTGTTGTGTGATTATTTTATTAGGTTTATAATGCTGTTTAGCATTTAAAGTCTTCATTTCAAAGCTTTAAAAATAATGTATTAGGTGTTACTTATGACAATTTTGAGAGGGGTCTGGAACCTAACTCCCTGACTTCCCATTGACTTACATTATAAACTGGGTTTCGATTTACAACCATTCCTTCTGGAACCTAACCCCGGCGTAAACTGAGGGCTACCTGTATATCTAAGGTAAGTCTCTCATGCAGAACCTTGGAAAGCCAATAAATTACCTTGAGCCAGAACGGTTTAATTTTTGGACACAGCCAAAAACAATGTAGAAGATCGGCATTGGGTTTCTTGCATTTAAAACAGTTTCCTAATTTATTACCTGCCCATTTAGCTAGTTTTTTTGGTGTAATGTATGAGTTATTGATTAATTTGTGATTCTTTCCAGGTGATGGGGATCGGGGCCTCTCTTACACGTTTGATACTAACTTTAATTTTTTCTAACGTTATTTCCTGAAAGTGGGGCCTCCACATATCAACTACAGCTTCTAGACCCAGTTGTCCCTGTTTGGACATTAAGATTTTATATATTAGTGAGATAGTATGAACACCATTTTTAGTTTAATCTTTTATTTGTATCAAAGTATTCATTACAACAAAACAGTTTCAAACAATAATTACACTCCAATAGTCAAAACATGTTACATGGTAGGTTCTTTAGCATATTACATGGTAGGTTCTTTAACAATCTCACAGGATCCGAGTCCTGAAAGTCCACATGAAAAATTGTATGCTCACCTGAAGCGATTCTGTAATAGGCAGGACCTGATTTCGCTATATCAAAAACATATTTCCACATATTTCAACATCATTTTCAACAATATTTAAACTCTAATAATCAAAGTAAACTACACAAAAAGTTCTCTGGTAAGTTTGCAGAGTTCATCTGATCGAGGTACATATAGTGAGATCTATGCTCATACATCGATACTGCAATAGCAACTTCTTGTATATATCTCCTATGCCATCACTGATCATGAGGTAAAGTTGGGCAGTCAAGTGGTTATGTCTGAGATGTGTAGTTGGTAATGGGACTGTGTTAGTTTGGTTCTAGTACAATCTACTTTCCATGTTCGGCTGCCACTCAGTTCTGGCTATTACTTATATGACTAGAAGGGTATATAGTGTGTTGGGAAGTTAGGTGGTGTGTTTCGTCTTGCTGGAGAGGAACTTTCCATATATAACCCTGTGATTTGTCAATATAAAGGAGCGCCGCATGAAGGACTTAGTTCTGCTTTGTATAATAATAGGATTCCCAAAAATATAGCATTTCGGCATTAAACTCCAATCTGCCAGTTTTATAGTAAAAGAATCTCTCTAGGGATAGATTTGTTTCCATTTGTGTTTTCCACATTAATAGAGTTGGTGTGGACTCAGATTTCCACAGCCTCGGGATTATTTGTTTGGCACTGCATATGGCTAACTGGAATAGAGACGTGTACTGCTTAAACTGGAATTTGGGCAGGATATGGAATAAATATATCAAGGGGTCTAAAGCGATCTAATGATTTAATAACCTGCTCATTTCTTGGTTAATGTCTATCCAAAATGTTAAAATCTTAGGGCATTCCCACCAAATATGGTAAGGTGTACCTTCTCCCGAACACTTCCTCCAGCATCTATCCGATGCTTCTGGGAATATATATTTTAATCTATGGGGAGTGAGATACCACCGAAGCAAGAATTTATAATTAGTTTCTAGTAAGGTGGCTGAATTTGCAGATTTACTGGTATGTCGGAAGATATCGAGCCACTCTTCCTCGGAGAGTGTGTATCGAAGTTCTTTATGCCAAGATGCTATTGTGGAAGTTTGTTTGGGGTCAGAGGGCGTGAGTAGGATTTGATATAAGGTGGATATAACATGGGCTGAAGGTGAGCTGAGAGTGCAAAGTTTTTCGAAAGGGGTACGATCTCTTGTCGTGTGGTGTTTAAGTTTATGGGTGTGAGCGAAGTGCTTAAGTTGTAGATATTTAAACCAGTCAGTGAATTGTGTGATTCCCAATTCCACTAATTGTTGTTTAGGTATCAATTTGTTCGCCTCTAATAGTGTATACAGTGGGAGGAGGTTGTCTAGGCTGTTCTGTGATTTAGGCGTAGCTAACATCCCTGTTGGGAAGTCTGGGTTGGACAAAACAGTCGTCAGGGGAGAGGGGACAGTTGAGATATGTGGGTTTCCAGCTATACAGGGAGTGCAGAATTATTAGGCAAGTTGTATTTTTGAGGATTAATTTTATTATTGAACAACAACCATGTTCTCAATGAACCCAAAAAACTCATTAATATCAAAGCTGAATAGTTTTGGAAGTAGTTTTTAGTTTGTTTTTAGTTATAGCTATTTTAGGGGCATATTTATTTTTACCAGTGAAACCAATATAACATCTCAACATTCACAAATATACATTTCTGACATTCAAAAACCAAACAAAAACAAATCAGTGATCAATATAGCCACCTTTCTTTGCAAGGACACTCAAAAGCCTGCCATCCATGGATTCTGTCAGTGTTTTGATCTGTTCACCAACAACATTGCGTGCAGCAGCAACCACAGCCTCCCAGACACTGTTCTGAGAGGTGTACTGTTTTCCCTCCTTGTAAATCTCACATTTGATGATGGACCACAGGTTCTCAATGGGGTTCAGATCAGGTGAACAAGGAGGCCATGTCATTAGATTTTCTTCTTTTATACCCTTTCTTGCCAGCCACGCTGTGGAGTACTTGGACGCGTGTGATGGAGCATTGTCCTGCATGAAAATCATGTTTTTCTTGAAGTATGCAGACTTCTTCCTGTACCACTGCTTGAAGAAGGTGTCTTCCAGAAACTGGCAGTAGGACTGGGAGTTGAGCTTGACTCCATCCTCAACCCGAAAAGGCCCCACAAGCTCATCTTTGATGATACCAGCCCAAACCAGTACTCCACCTCCACCTTGCTGGCGTCTGAGTCGGACTGGAGCTCTCTGCCCTTTACCAATCCAGCCACGGGCCCATCTATCTGGCCCATCAAGACTCACTCTCATTTCATCAGTCCATAAAACCTTAGAAAAATCAGTCTTGAGATATTTCTTGGCCCAGTCTTGACGTTTCAGCTTGTGTGTCTTGTTCAGTGGTGGTCGTCTTTCAGCCTTTCTTACCTTGGCCATGTCTCTGAGTATTGCACACCTTGTGCTTTTGGGCACTCCAGTGATGTTGCAGCTCTGAAATATGGCCAAACTGGTGGCAAGTGGCATCTTGGCAGCTGCACGCTTGACTTTTCTCAGTTCATGGGCAGTTATTTTGCGCCTTGGTTTTTCCACACGCTTCTTGCGACCCTGTTGACTATTTTGAATGAAACGCTTGATTGTTCGATGATCACGCTTCAGAAGCTTTGCAATTTTAAGAGTGCTGCATCCCTCTGCAAGATATCTCACTATTTTTGACTTTTCTGAGCCTGTCAAGTCCTTCTTTTGACCCATTTTGCCAAAGGAAAGGAAGTTGCCTAATAATTATGCACACCTGATATAGGGTGTTGATGTCATTAGACCACACCCCTTCTCATTACAGAGATGCACATCACCTAATATGCTTAATTGGTAGTAGGCTTTCGAGCCTATACAGCTTGGAGTAAGACAACATGCATAAAGAGGATGATGTGGTCAAAATACTCATTTGCCTAATAATTCTGCACTCCCTGTAGTCCGAAACCAGACGGCAAATGTTTCTCGTATTATAGGGTAGATTTTTATCAAGGCTGGGTGGTTCCCATTCGGTTGCCAACAGTATGCACCGAGTTGGGGGGATCTAGTCAAGTCGTGTTCTAACATCAACCAAATCTTGTTGTATTTGTTAGGGGTTGTACACCAGTCTATCAGTCTCTTTAAAAAGACTGCAGCTCGATACTTAACTACGTCTGGTACTCCTAAACCCCCATATGTTTTTGATAGATAAAGAGTTGTTCTAGCTATTCTGGGAGGTTTCTTTTTCCAGATATACGAATTCATCACAGACTGGAGTCTATTAAGGTAGGTATCTGAGAGCGGTATGGGGACCGTTTGGAACAAGTAAAGGATCTTGGGGAGGATGGTCATTTTGGCTACCCCTATCCTGCCCAACCAGGATATATTTTTATTTAGCCACGCTGATGTGTCTCTAGTTAGAGTATTTAAGAGTGGTTCATAATTCAGTTCAAATAGTTGTTGAACAGTACTAGCGAGGTGAACACCCAAATACTTCAGTGAGGACCTCTGTATTTGATAAGGTACCTGTGAACTAAGTGTTTGCATGTCAGTCTCATTTAAATTTTTGGGGAGCAATTCGGATTTATGTTTATTAACTAAATAATTAGAATGGAGGCCAAACTCCTCCAGTGTGCTCCGTGCCGCAGGTAGGGATATAGTCGGGTGAGTTAATGTCAGTAGTAGGTCGTCTGCATAAAGTGCCAATTTATGATGGGTGGAGTTTATAGTAAGTCCAGTTATTGCAGGATTGCCACGTAATTTAGTAGCAAGGATTTCCATTGAGAGAACAAATAATAAGGGTGACAAAGGGCACCCTTGCCTAGTACCATTTAAGATGGGGAAAGAATTGGAAAGTGTACCATTAATTTTAATCTTGGCAGTGGGGTTAGTATAAAGGGCTAGAATTTTTTGAATAAAACTGTCTGGGAAGCCAAATTTCTGTAGAGTAGCTTTTAAAAAGGTCCAGTCTAGTCTGTCGAAAGCTTTTTCAGCGTCGGTCGAAAGTAAAATAAAGGGAATGTCATGTATAGTTGCATATTGCATTAGGTGTAAGACTTTTACAGTGTTGTCTTTAGCTTCTCTCTGCGGCACGAAGCCCACCTGATCCGGATGGATCAATGAAGGGAGTACTTTATTAATTCTGGTGGATAGAATTTTAGCATATAGCTTAATATCTATATTCAGGAGAGATATTGGGCGGTAGTTTGATGCAATAGTCGGGTCTTTACCTGGTTTCGGTATAAGTGTAACTACTGCCTCAAGCATAGAGGAGGGTAGGCCATGAGATTCATCAATATAATTAAAAACTAAAAGTAGATGTGGGATCAAAAGATGTTTAAATTTTTTGTAATAACCGCTAGTGAGGCCATCAGGCCCAGGGCTTTTCCCCTGTTTTAATGAGTTTATAGCATTGGTAATCTCCTCAGCGGTTATTGCCGAGTTAAAGGGGCTAAGATCTTCTGCTGGTAGTTCAGGTAGTGTAACAGTATCTAAATACTTGCAACAATCGATAAAATGTGTCTTATTATTCCTGTGTGGCGTCAAATTATATAACCTAGTGTAGTAATCTCTGAAGATTTCTGTCATCTTCTTAGTCTCCACCGTTAATCTACCAGAAGGATCTTGTAACATAGGAATGTAGTGGGCTGATTGTTTGGTTTTAAGTGCTCTCGCTAAGAGTTTCCCGGGCCCATTTCCCTCCAGAAAAAATTTCTGTTGCAATTTTAGTGCTTGTTTCTGGGCTGCTAATTCTAGAAATTTTTGAAGTTTCTGCTTAGCCTGATCCCGTATTGATTTTAGGGATTCATCATGCAGATTGTCCTTATATAAGTTCTCTGCGTTTTGATAAGAAGCAGTAAGGTCTGCTTGTTGTGATCTATTAATTTTATTTTGCAAAGCTTTAATTTTTATCATTTCACCCCTAATGACACACTTATAAGCCTCCCAAAGTGAGAATGGGTTTATGCTTGGAGTGCTATTGTGCTCAAAGTAGTCCACTATCGACTTCTCTACTTGTTGTATTATTGGTAGTTCATTAAGTATAGTGTCGTCAAATCGCCATTGAAATGGTTTAAAAGGGAGTGAGGACCAGTGTAACCTACACACAACTGCCGAATGGTCAGACCAGCTAGTCGGAGTGAGGTCAGATGAGGTCACTGAGGAGCTGGTGTTATGGTCTGTAAATATGTAATCTATACGGGAGTGAGCGTTCTGTGGCGCTGAGTAATAGGTAAATTTCTTATTATTCGGATGCTGGACTCGCCAGACATCATGGATTCCTAGTAGTGTCAGGTCATCCCTAATGGACCTAAGTGACTTTTTCGACACCAGTGATTGTGCAGTAGAACTATCCAAAATTGGGTTCAGCTGGATATTTAAGTTGCAGCCTACAATGAGGGACCCCTTGTAAAAGGCTAAAATGTTATTAGTTATCCTGCGAAAGAAAGGGGCTTGGTGTGTGTTAGGGGCATAAATATTGACCAGTGTAATTGGTTTCCCTTGAAGTAATCCCCCCAGGGCCAGATATCTCCCCTCACTGTCCCATCTGTTTGTTGGACGTGGAACTGTAATGAGTTATGAAGTAGGATACTGACTCCTGAGATTTTTTTGGATGGGTGACTGCTGTGATAGTGTCTGGTGTATGTGGACGCAAAAAATCCTGGTTCTTGCCCTGCTATGTAGTGCGTCTCCTGCAAAAATAGGATGTCTGCTTGTCTGTGTTTAATGTCAGTGAATGCTATGCGTCTTTTGTGAGGTACGTTGAACCCCCTTACATTTTGTGTCATACATACAATTGTTGCTTTGTCAGTCATTACCTGTTTAGTGGGTCAATACCTGTCTGACTGCTAGGTCTACCTATGAGACTGTGAGAACCATTTAAGAATAGTGTGGAAGGTGCATATACCTGGAGTTTGTTGATTATGGGTAGATAGGGTGTAAACAAAAATATCAATATTAACAATGTTAAATCGAACTTAAATCATGAAAACAATAACAAAAACAATAACGAATAACAAATGGTTTGACATAACATGTCACAATTCAGGGGGAAATTAGTTTGCCCCTAATAAAAACTTATAAGTGAATTTATGAACAATTACAAGGGCATTGTTACATTTATCGACTAGTAATATAGGACTATATCAATTATTTATGCATACATGTTCAGTCTCTTTACTTGAAAGTCCAGCAGATGAGAAGTATGCTAATGTTCATAGTGAAAGGAGGAGAAAGATAATTTAACATTTAGATAAGATGGATTTATCTCACCCATTCAGTTCCTATCAGCGTCATCCTGGATTGTCCATAGGTGTAAGGTCTTGGGATTTCTTTGGTCTTTTAATTTTTTGCTGCTGCCATTGTGCTTTAGGAGGTCTCGCTGGTTTGAATGACACTGCTGATTCTGCATCTTCTCTTGATATTGTTGGTTGAGGGGGGTCTATCCCCAGGGCCGCACATAATTCTGGTATATCGTCCAAAGTTTTACATGACAGCTTATTGCCGCCATGGGAGATGTTAATAGAACACGGAAAGCCCCACCGATATGGTATTCCTTTAGCTCTGAGAAGCGTTGTTAAATGTTGGTATTCTTTTCTCCTTTGCAGAGTACGAGGGGCCAGATCCGTGAATATTTGCAGGTGGCAGTTCTGGAAATTGATATCCTTAATTCGTCTTGCTGCTTTCATGATGTCTTCTTTGGCCTGGAAATGTGTCAGCTTGAGAATAATGTCTCTTGGAGGTGCTTGGTCTGAAGGCTTTGGTCTTAGAGCCCTATCCATTGATAGATCTGTAGTAGAAGTGGGGCCCAGTAGAAAAGAGAAGAGGCCTTTAAGGAATTCAGGAATGGTGTTGGGCAAAATTGTTTCTGGGATCCCTCTAACACGAAGATTTTGCTGTCGCTCTCTATTCTCTAAGTCTTCTAGTTTATCTTGCAGTTGTAAAAGCATTGAATCGTGTACATTAGCTGTAGTTTGCAGGTTAGAGATTTTGTGACTCATAAACTCATTATCTTCTTCTAGGGCTTCTACCCTATTACCAATTTCTGACATATCTTTTCTTAGGTTGGCTAGTTCCTCTTTTATACAATCTCTAACCTTGACAACTATGTTATCCAGATCATGTTTAGATGGTATAGTGGCCAAAAAGGATTTAGTTATCTGCACAGAATCTTCCATATCACTATCCTCACTGTCTGAGGGTGAAATCTCAGGTCTCTGTGGTGTGGCTTATTCAGATAGAATAGACTGTGAAGCTTCTGCAGGCCTAAAGAAAGAGCTCACTGAGTGTTTTGTTGCAGCAGGTTTTTTTGTATCTCTGCCCGGTTTAACTATCTTTTTTGGTGACATTTTCATGCAGTGTTATAACCTGATTCCTTTCCCTTAGTTTGTTATCACTTTCACCCACTAGGAATTAGACCAGGATAGAGGATCAGTTCTTATAATGATGATAGGAGAGTAAGTTAGAAATCTCCCTCAGTAGTTGTGAGCTGTGATTATATTAAATGAGGCAGTATGCCAGCATGGCCAATATTACGCACCCTCTCAGTACTTAGGCAGTTTATATGTGCTTTATAGTGAATTTAATCAAGCAGCAGAAACCGTCTGTAGTTGCAGTAAATAGAAGATGACAAAACCTTCCTTGTTTCTATACCGTGCTTTCTTTTTCAAATCCCAGTCTCTGTTATTAAGTGTGTCTACGATGTTGCTGCTTATTATGTCACAGTTCATATGAGACTAATCGTTGGCAAATATGTATTAATAGCAGATATATTCAATCAATTTGATGCCTATGGTGATGGATTCATTTATACTCTTATGCAGCGTGTCAAGTCCCAGGGCTGTGGAAATGGCGGTTATGATAAGGACCCGCATCCATAACACCTCACCTGACCCGCATTCTATAGTCAGGCATTACCTGTATGCCAGTGTCTTCTCCGGAATCCCCTGCTTCAATGCGCTGATTGAGATAGAAATCCGGAGGGTTCCGGTGTTACATTTCACCCTCAGGCTTCAAAGATGGCGGCCGCGACTTAGGCCTCAATCCTTAGTGGCATCAAAGATCTAGCTGTAGCAGTTTTGGTCGCCACCCTTCAGGTCTCCATCCGATCCGGAGGTGATTTGAGAGTATTGCGCCTCCGGTCTGTGCTCAAATGCCCCCGTAACAGCTATCTTGGGCAATTTTGGTCAGAGCTCACATTAAAGTGCGGCCATCTGTCTCGCCAGCCGGCTCCGCCCCCCGGAACTCACCTATCTTTATCATGAACACCATTTTTATGAAGAAAAATATAATCTCTAAATTTACCAAATTGCTTAAAATCTTGTCTGATGTTTTGGAATCCATTTACATAATGTCTAAGTTGTAAGTATGCGTAACATTTTTTATTTGATAAATTGTATTCTTGAAGGATAGATTCAAATGTTCGTATTTTACAATAGTTGTCAAGCACTTGTGATACATATGTTAGCCCTTTCTCTTCCCAATTTATAAAAATTTCAGAAGACAGACCCAGCGAAAATAAAGTCTTGCCTCTAATAGGAAGATATACGATAATCTATATCTAGTGCAGCGCACAATTTTTGCCAGGCTGAGACGACATTGCGAATTACCAAAATTTTTTGAATATCTATTGGTAGCTGTGTCACCAGGCAATGTATAATAGCTTTAAGTGAGAGAGGGGCAACTAATTTTCTCTCAATTAGAGGATTTGTAAAGTAGTTAGTATCTGTAATCCAATCAAAGGCGAAGCGAGCCAATATTGAAATATTATACCATTTTATTATACCAAAAAAAAAAAAAAAGAATTTAAGAGAAATGCACAGACAAAATAAAGGTAGTGCATACTCACCAAGCAGCCAACCTTCCAAGAGTGTTCCAGATTCAAAAAGCTGGAATAAGGTCTGGCGCAGGATGTAGGAATCATGAGCACTCCCTGTAAAGCATGCATACACGTGTGAATTTCAGAGTGGTATCACAGACCATCTGGCAATTCAAGGAGTAGAATCCTTTCCCGTTGATATAGAGGAATGGATCCTCATGTGGGACCATGATACGCACATGCGTGCAATCAATTGTCCCCATGACATTGGGAATACCCCCCAGTTGATAGAAGCCTTGTTTAAGACTGTTCCACTCCTGGGGGTATGGGGGAATCAAATTTATCTCTGTGTCTAGTTATCTAGAGCAGACAACACCTCCCCAAGGACCCTGGAGAAGGTGGACTGTGCTAGGCCAGACACATAGCCCTCTGACTGGAATAAGCTGAATGCCAGGAAGTACACAGCAGCTTCTGCATACCAGTCAGAGCTTGATTCCTATTCACTTGAGGGTCAATATCATCCTTCAAGACCTCATTTAGGTCAATGAGGCTAACAGATGTCAAGCAATACCTGTCCCTCACCTCCACCTCTGTCATTCCAAACAGGGTGACCCTAACCCTGTGGGATCCTTAGTGCCCTTGCTCTCCTCCTCTGCTGATGTCTTATAGGCCCTGCTGTCCTCTGACCAGCTGCAGCAACAACAGCAGCGATGGCAGCACCAGGAGCAGTGACAGAAGCAGCATGAGGAACAGGAACTGCAGCAGGGACGGCCGCAGCACCATCACCAGGGACATCAGCAGCAGGTAGATAAGCTGCAGCAAGTAGATTAGCAGCAGGTCTATCCTCCACAGCAGGTAGTGCAGCAACAGGGGCTTGTAGGCCTTCCAGCAACGCTTGTGCCCCACGACACAGCCTATTCCAACTTTGCAAGTAATGCAGGGGAAACATGGTGACTAATTGTCAGGTGTTTTAAGGCTGCAGGTGAGAGGTTGTGCTTTTTGTGATTGGTTTATACTTGCAGAGGGAGGATACTGTTTGTAATAATAAAGTGGTCAGAAAAAGTTTAACCGTTTGAGATTTGCGACTGATATGTGATTGCACATGCGTTAGGTGTTTGTTAGGCCTTCCAGGGAGCAAGGGTTGCTGCGCCTGCCTATGTGTGGCAAGATGAAAATGGAGTCGAATCTATCCATTCTGCGCTGCCTAAGTCCTTGCGCTGCATGAGATACCGACTTGCTACGCCAGTTCTATGTTAGTCTATGGGATTAAAAACTGCGGGCGAAGTGTAAAATCTATGCACAAAACTTGTGTGCTGCGCTATATATGTGATGGCTTGATTCGACTAAAAACTGGCGATGCCGGCTTTTGCGTACAACGCTGCATATGTAATCTCGCCCCTGGAGCGGACTTTAAACTGGGTGTTTAACTCCCGTGCAGGGGTTAACATAGGCAAAAGCAACAAGGCAATAATAAAATGCTCTAACACATAACACCATTTTCTTCTTTCTGCACTTATAGGTCCTTTTAAATTAGGGGTACTAAGCAGAGAAACTGTATGTTACTGTGTTTCCCATATGAAATTATTATAACACTATAGGAAATAATCCCATAGCGTGCAACAATAGATATAAGGTTTTGAGTATTTTTTGCACGTTCTAGGTGCTTCTTAATTCTAGTAACCAAATATATTCTAAAACCCAGTAGTAAAAAGTCAAGAAATATGTAACAGAAAAAATAAAGTTGTGGAAAGGCTTTTACTCGTCAGCTCTAGTGCTAAAGTATATCATACTACTCAATACCTTACACGATACGTAAGGAGTAACATCTATTCAAATACCATAAACAAACGTTGTTATTGTTAATTTTAAAAAACAAAATCAAGGCTTCTCCCAAAAATATATAATAATAACTCTAAAAAGGTTTGCAATGTAAATATCAGTAATAATATAATTTTCAGGAAACACCCTGTGCGTTTAACGTTCGTCTATACATCCAAACTAATTTAGGAGGAACTAACCTTATTACTCATACTCACACCCACAATGCGCTGGGAACTCTCATTTTCCATATTAGGCGGCTGTGACATCCCAGATGGATCAGAGACTTCTGGGCAAGTAGTCCTGGAACGGTTTTGTGAAGTATTCTTGTTTACCTGAAAACTACAGCTCCCATGATGCAACTGGGCAACAGCACTCGACACCTGCCTGGAAGTTAGAGCAGTTTAATCAGTTACCTAGGGTGTCATTTGGGGAAAAGAGAAGTGACAGCTGGCCGTTATAGAAACAGTGGCAACTCCTGAACTAATCATAAAGTAAGTCCCCTGTATGTCACTACTGGTGTATTGCTTTTACAGATACGTATAGTGATTGCAGTGTTTTACAAGAAAAGATCAGACTACTAGCCCTGTGGATACGGAATATTTAATATAATTTTGCATGAGTGTGTTAGGGAATTTAAGACAACTTGTTCAACTTGTTATTTATCTCAAGCATGTGCGAGCCCACATTTACTGTTTTAATAAAGTCTATTTACTGTAGTGTTTGGTGAGTTAGTTATTACGTTTTATTGAATACTTTAGCGATTGCAGTGGTTATTTAATATGATCAGCTCCGTTAGATAAGGGCAACCATTATAATTGGTGGTTTTATGTAATCGAGTTGTTTTCTTTTTGTAATGATTTGTTCTTAAAACAATGTGGACAAATGTGCACATACTTTTTTTTTTTTACTTTTTTTTAAATAACGCAGGTTGCTAATATTGATAATGTTTTGTTTACAAAATAATAAGAACATTTGCTAACTGAGCACTGGTAAATATATAAAATAACAAAACATGAAATTATTGTTGCACTCTGTCTATGGAAAATAATTTAGACTGAGAAACATTTATAACTATATTCTTCTTAGTTAAAGGGGTGTATAAATTCTTTAAAGGGATATAAAAAAACCCCAAAATCTTTTGCTATTCAAACAGAGCCTACAGTTTTAAAAAAGTTTCCAATTTACTTCTATTATCTAATTCACTTAGCTCCCATGGCATTCTGTGTCAAAGAGTTACCTAGGTAGGCATCTGAAGCTCTACATGGCAGGAAATAGTGTTGCCATCTAGTGCTCTTACAAATGGATAACATTCTAGCAAAACTGCTGCCATATAGTGCTCTAGAAATGGACAGGCTCCTAAGCTTACATTCCTTTTCAACTAAAGATACCAAGGGAACAAAGACATTGATAATAGAAGTAAATAAGAAAATTGTTTAAGATTGCATGCTTTGTAATTAAAGAAAAGTTTTCGGTTTCATATCCCTTTGATTTGGAAATGCTTTATCTTTACCAACATACTATTTTCAGGGTTGTTATGTTTTCTGACAGTAAATTTGTAAAATGAATGACTATTCTGTAATCAAAGCTGTTTAACCCCTTAGTGACCAGACCACTTTTCAATTTGTTGACCATCTGGGACCAAGGCTATTTTTGCATTTCTGCGATGTTTGTGTTTAGCTGTAATTTTCCTCTTACTCATTTACTGTACCCACACATATTATATATCGTTTTTCTCGCCATTAAATGGACTTTTTAAAGATATGATTATTTTCATCATATCTTATAATTTACTATAAAAAAAATATAAAATATGAGGAAAAAATGAAAAAAAATGCACTTTTTCTAACTTTGAGCCCCAAAATCTCTTACACATCTACAACCACCATAAAATACCAATGCTAAACAGTTTCTAAATTTTGTCCTGAGTTTATAAATACCCAATGTTTACATGTTCTTTGCTTTTTTTGCAAGTTATAGGGCAATAAGTACAAGTAGCACTTTGCTATTTCAAAACCATGTTTTTTTCAAAATTGGCGATAGTTACATTATAACACCAATATCTGTCAGGAATCCCTGAATAACCCTTCAAATGTATATATTTTTTAAAAGAAGACAACCTAAGGTATTAAACTTGGGGCATTTTGACTTTTTTCATGCAACCATTTTACCACCAATCTATGCCAAAGTTTGGGGGGGGGGGGAAAATAATTTGATTTTTTGACAAAATAGCAATTTAAGAATACATTTACTGATAATATTAAGGGTTACTGCCAAATAACACCCTAATATGTCTTCAGCAGCATCTCCTGGGTACAGTGATACCACCCATGTATAGGTGTGTCGGGTTCTCGGGGGGCTAAAAGCTCTTATTTTTAGAGAGCGCATTCCAGTTTTTCAACTTGGAATTTTCACATCGGTCATCATGCACCCTTGTCCTATTTGGGACATTTCTGAAGCTGGCCATTGGAATGTACCCCCATCAAACCATATATTTTTGAAAAGTAGACACCCTAGGGTATTTCAAATGCTGGTATTTTAACACTTTCCATGCACTAATTCAACCACCAGTCTTTGTCAAACTTTTGGGTAGTCATTTTTTTGTGTGTTATTTTTCACACACATTGTACTTTAGGCATGGATTCTCAGTTCCTGTTATGTGTTACTGCCAAAAAACACCTCAATATGTGTTCAACAACATCTCCTGAGTACAGTGATACTACCCATGTATAGGTGTGTCGGGTTCTCTGGGGGCCAAAAGGCCTTAATTTTAGGAAGCGCATTCCAGTTTTTCAACTTGGAATTTTCACATCGGTCATCATGCACCCATGTCCTATTTGGAACATTTCTGAAGCTGGCCATTGGAATTTACTCCCATCAAACCATATATTTTTGAAAAGTAGACACCCTAGGGTATTTCAAATGCTGGTATTTTAACACTTTCCATGCACTAATTCAACCACCAGTCTTTGTCAAACTTTTGGGTAGTCATTTTTTTGTGTGTTATTTTTCACACACATTGTACTTTAGGCATGGATTCTCAGTTCCTGTTATGTGTTACTGCCAAAAAACACCTCAATATGTGTTCAACAACATCTCCTGAGTACAGTGATACTACCCATGTATAGGTGTGTCGGGTTCTCTGGGGGCCAAAAGGCCTTAATTTTAGGAAGCGCATTCCAGTTTTTCAACTTGGAATTTTCACATCGGTCATCATGCACCCATGTCCTATTTGGAACATTTCTGAAGCTGGCCATTGGAATTTACTCCCATCAAACCATATATTTTTGAAAAGTAGACACCCTAGGGTATTTCAAATGCTGGTATTTTAACACTTTCCATGAACTTATTTAACCACCAGTCTTTGTCAGACTTTTGGGTAGTCATTTTTTTTTGTGTTATTTTTCACACACATTGTATTTTAGGCATGGATTCTCAGTTCCTGTTATGTGTTACTGCCAAAAAGCACCTCAATATGTGTTCAACAACATCTCCTGAGTACAGTGATACCACCCATGTATAGGTGTGTTGGGTTCTCTGGGGGCTAGAAGGCCTTATTTTTAGGAAGCGCATTCCAGTTTTTCAACTTGGAATTTTCACATCGGTCATCATGCACCCATGTCCTATTTGGGACATTTTTGAAGCCGGCCAATGAAATTTACCCCCATAAAACCATATATTTTTGAGAAGTAGACCCCCTAGGGTATTTGAAATGTTGGTATTTTCACACTTTCCATGAACTTATTTAACCACCAGTCTTTGTCAAACTTTTGGGTAGTCATTTTTTTGTGTGTTATTTTTCACACACATTGTACTTTAGGCATGGATTCTCAGTTCCTGTTATGTGTTACTGCCAAAAAGCACCTCAATATGTGTTCAACAACATCTCCTGAGTACAGTGATACCACCTATGTATAGGTGTGTTGGGTTCTCTGGGGGCTAGAAGGCCTTATTTTTAGGAAGCGCATTCCAGTTTTTCAACTTGGAATTTTCACATCGGTCATCATGCACCCATGTCCTATTTGGGACATTTCTGAAGCCGGCCAATGAAATTTACCCCCATAAAACCATATATTTTTGAGAAGTAGACCCCCTAGGGTATTTGAAATGCTGGTATTTTCACACTTTCCATAAACTTATTTAACCACCAGTCTTTGTCAAACTTTTGGGTAGTCATTTTTTGTGTTATTTTTCACACACATTGTACTTTAGGCATGGATTCTCAATTCCTGTTATGTGTTACTGCCAAAAAACACCTCAATATGTGTTCAACAACATCTCCTGAGTACAGTGATACCACCCATGTATAGGTGTGTTGGGTTCTCTGGGGGCTAGAAGGCCTTATTTTTAGGAAGCGCATTCCATTTTTTACACTTCCCATTTTCCCATCCCATGCACCCATGTTCTATTTAAGACATTTCTGAAGCCGGCCAATGTAATTTACCCCCATAAAACCATTTATTTTTGAAAAGTAGACATCCTAGGGTATTTCAAATGCAGGTATTTTAACACTTTCCATACACTAATTCAACAACTAGTCTTTGTCAAACTATTGGGCATTCATTTCTTTGTGTTATTTTTCACATACATTGTACTTTAGACATGGATTCACATCTCCTGTTATGTGTTACTTGCAAAGAAGACACCAATATGTGGTCACCAACATCTCCTGAGTTCAGTGATACCACCTATGCATAGGTTTGGTGGCTTGTTTGGGCGGTGCAATGCCAAATGTCTGACATGTGTTTGTGATTTTTTTTCACATTTAACATATTTTCTTTGCCTATCGTCTTTTTTTGGGGGTCTTTTAACATACCCCAATTTATTTGTTTTCCATAAATGTGATTATATTTAAAAAGTTGACACCCCAAGGTATTATACATGGAGTGGTTTGATGACTTTGATGCAACCGTTTTAGCCCAAAAAATTGGAGAAAGTATATGGTGGTAATTTTTCAATTTTCATTGTTACAGACATATTGCTTTTTTACTATGATTCAGGAGAGACTGTTGTAAGTTATTACAAAAGAATACTTCAGGTTGTTTTCTGCAAGGCACCCTGAGTACACCTATGCCCCCCCATGCATAGGTTTGCCAGGATTTTGGGAAGGTTATGTTACATGATTTTAGTTATTAAAAATGAGAGTATTTCTTCTGATAGGCCTATCTTTAGTTTGGGGCCTATCGCATACCCCACTTTTATTTATTGGATTCAAAGTGTATATTTTTTAAATGTTGACACCCCAAGGTATTGTATATGGTGTGCTTTGATGCCTTTGAAGCAACCGTTTTAGCCCAAAAAATTGGAGAAAGTGTATGGTGGTAATTTTTCAATTTTCTTTTTACAGACACATTGCTTTTTGACTATGATTTAGGAGAGATTGTTGTAAGTTATTGCAAAAGAATACTTCAGGTTGTTTTCTGCAAGGCACCCTGAGTACACCTATGCCCCCCCATGCATAGGTTTGACAGGGGTTTTGGTTAAAAAAAAAAAACAGGCCCAGTTTTAGAAAAAAATAGAGTAGTGAAATGTAAAAATCTGGCACAGTAAAAGTAAAAAAAACAAAAAAACATCTAACTGTAAACATAACCAAAATATATATATATATATATATATATAACAGCAAATGTATTTATTTTTTTAAAAATTGACCATTGTATGGTACCGCTTGAAGCAGTCCCCAATGCAGAGTGCAGGCTGTCCAGGGCAATCAGGACAGTGATATATGGTGTCCCTTCTCTTCCCCCTCTTGGTACAGACTCTGCTTTTTTTTTGTGGTTTCTGCTTTGCGGCAGTAGGGGGGATTTTAAAAATAAAATGGGTAGCCCCAACTCTGCTCTCTCCCATCACCGCCCGGGGAGCAGGTGCATCATGGTACAAAATCCCCGTAATAATCTGGAGCTGAAACTGTAAAAAAGTATTTTTAACTCTGGGGTTTGCTTTTTTGAACAACAAAAAAGCGTTGTGGGTTGCAATCTGCATTAGGTAAATTGCAACCTTTTTGTACCAGGCCCTTGTCTTCCGCATAATTAGGTAGGGCTGCAGCAGCTGATCAGCCAGATCAACCCCACCCATATGCCGGTTATAAGACTTGATGCACACTGGCTTCCTTATGATCTCAGCTCTGCCACGTACAGAAACCGCCACCGTCCTCTCTGTGTGGATGGTGGTAAGAAGGTATACATCCTTCTTGTCTCTGTACTTTAGTGCCAACAGCTCCTCTTGGCGCAGAGCTGAGGTCTCCCCCCTTCGTAGCCGGGTGCGTACAAGCTGTCCTGGGAAACCTGCGCGGTTCTTTTTAATTGTACCGCAAGCTACTGTATCAAAGCAATACAGTAGCTTGAACAAAAGGACACTTGTATAAAAATTGTCTAAGTACAAGTGATACCCTTTGTTCATTAGGGGTAATATCAGGTCCCAGACAATCTTGCCAGTGGTTCCCATATGTTCTGGGCAACCTGGAGGGTCAAGTTGGCTATCCTTTCCCTCATACACCCGGAAGGCCTGAGTATACCCATTCTCGCTGTCACAGAGCTTATACACCTTTACCCCATATCTGGAGCGCTTGGAAGGAATAAACTACTTGAATCCCAGCCTTCCCTTATACTTCATTAGGGATTCATCAACGCATATATTCCTTCCAGGTGTATAAGCCTCTGCAAACCTGGCAGAAAAGTGGGTTATCAGGGGGCGGATTTTATACAGCCTGTCAAATTGGGGATGTTCCCTAGGGGGGCACAGGCTGTTGTCGCTGAAGTGCATGAAATGCAGAATCATTTCATACCTCTTCCTCGACATAATCTGGGAGAAAATGGGGGTAGAGCAGATGGGGCTAGTACTCCAGTAGGAGCGAATGGAGGGTTTCTTTATGATGCCCATCAGCATGGTCAATGCCCAGAATTTTTTGAATTCTGGCACATTGATGGGGGCCCATTGCTGCTTTGCCAAATATGTTCCAGGCTTTGCAGCACGGAACTGATGGGCATATAAATTAGTTTGGGCGACAATGTTCCCCAATACATCATCGCCCAGAAACACTTCCAGAAACTGCTGGGGGCTAAAACCTGCCACATCTATATTTATGCCAGCATTTGCTGTGAAGGGTGGGATATCTGGCCTCTGGAGATGAGGTGTTACCCACTCTTCAGCAGCAATGGCAGCAACACGCCTCCTTCTGGCAGGGGGGCTAGCAGGGGGGCTGGTAGGGGGTCTAGCAGCCACAGATACATCACTATCAGTTGAGACTGCATCTAGTGATGTATCTGAGCATATGGCAGGGTCAAAATTGGGGTCTGAGTCAGACATAGAGGCATCTGACTCTGACGCAAGGATGGCATACGCCTCCTCAGCACTATATATTTTCTGTGACATTTTTGTATCTGTCACAGAAAAAATGTACTAATTTTTTTTTAAATTAAATTAACTAAATTAATTAACTAAATAAACTAGCAAAAAAGTACTGCTATGCTACTGCCAGTGATTTATAGCGATCACTGGCAAGCTAGGGGTTAATGGCTCTGAAAATTAAATTAAATTAACTAAATGGTTCTGAAAAGAGCCTCTGGATTTTTAAAAAATTACAACAACAAAATTAACCCCTAAAAAAATGCACAGACAGCAAAAAAGTACAACTATGCTACTGCCAGTGATTTATAGCGATCACTGGCAAGCTAGGGGTTAATGGCTCTGAAAATTAATTTAAATTAACTAAATGGTTCTGAAAAGAGCCTCTGGATTTTTAAAAAATTACAACAACAAAATTAACCCCTAAAAAAATGCACAGACAGCAAAAAAGTACAGCTATGCTACTGCCAGTGATTTATAGCCATCACTGGCAAGCTAGGGGTTAATGGCTCTGAAAATTAAATTAAATTAACTAAATGGTTCTGAAAAGAGCCTCTGGATTTTTAAAAAATTACAACAACAAAATTAACCCCTAAAAAAATGCACAGACAGCAAAAAAGTACAGCTATGCTACTGCCAGTGATTTATAGCGATCCCTGGCAAGCTAGGGGTTAATGGCTCTGAAAATTAAATTAAATTAACTAAATGGTTCTGAAAAGAGCCTCTGGATTTTTAAAAAATTACAACAACAAAATTAACCCCTAAAAAAATGCACAGACAGCAAAAAAGTACAGCTATGCTACTGCCAGTGATTTATAGTGATCACTGGCAAGCTAGGGGTTAATGGCTCTGAAAAGAGCCTTTGGTTCTATATTTTTTTAACAAATAAAAGAATTAAATCTCTCTCTGCAAAAAAACAGGTCTCTCTCTCTCTCCAACAAAATCGCAAGTTAGGAGAGGGAGGGAGATCCACACTGATCAGTGTCAATATTTACAAATATTGACATGATCAGACAAATGGGGTATTTTATTATTATTTTTTTTTTTTGGGTGGGGGGCTCAGATTGGGTGACCCTAGCTTGCCCCTATGAAGAGGCAGGCTAGGGACACCCCCAGAGGCCCCATGATGCACTGGGCATCGCCATCTTGGATGCCTAGTGAAGGGGGAGGGGGGGCTATTTAGGGCTTTTTTTTTTATATACGTTTTTTATTTATTTTTTACTTTTATTTATAACTAACTAAGTGCCTTGACCCACCGAGGCACTTAGCACACAAGCAGAGCATCGGAAGCGTGTCCGATCGCTTCCGATGCTCTGAAACACTGCCGGGCTCCACGTGGAGCGAAACCGGAAGTGATCACTCGTGGGGGAGTGATCAATCCGGTCCCGGCACTCGGGAACAGTATTGCAGGATGCCTAGACCTCAAGGCAAGCCTGCAATACTGTTAGAGCAGCTGGAAGCGATTTCGATCGCTTCCAGTGCTCTGTTAAACCGACGAAGTATGCCATACGTCCTCGGTCGTTAAGTGCTTTTTTTTTGAGGACGTATGGCATACGTTAATTAGTTGCTCTTAAATCAATGTGCACATTCTTGTTAACCCCTTCCCGTCGTTAGGACGCTCCATGCCATCTTAATTGTGCTGGCCTTTAGCGCCCATCCGCTTCCCTCCTTTCCCTCCCACCCACCAACGATCAGCACCGTCGTTAACTCTGCCCGTCTATTTCTGTACTGCCACACTCATGGGGCATGCAGAAATAGGGTGATCTCGCTACTTTTATCTTGATCGCGGCAGAGAGAGGCCCAGGACAGCAGTGTCGTACAGGGTATGATGCTGGTACTTAAGGGGTTAATGTTTTGTTTACAAAACGCTAAGCAAATTTTCATATTAAATGGGACGTGAAACCCAAATTTTCTCTTTCATGATTCAAATAGAGCATACCAATTTAAATAACTTTACAATTTACTTCCATTATATAATTTGTTTTGTTCTGTTTGTATCCTTTGTTGAAAAGCATACCTAGGTAGACTCAGAAGCTGCTGATTGGTGGATGCACATATATGCCGCTTATTATTGGCTTTTAGCTAGCGCCCAGTAGTGCATTGCTGCTCCTTCAACAAAGAATACTAAGAGAATAAAGCAAATTAGATAATTGATGTAAATTGGAATGTTCAAAATGAAATGATCTATCTGAACCAAGAAAGAACATTTTGAGGTTTCATGTCTCTTTAACTGAGCACTGGAAAATATTATAACAAAGGACAATGGAAAACAATGTAGAGTGATAAACATTTATAACATTATATGTTATAACTTTGTAATCAATTTATAGTGACAGGTGACCTTTGCTGGAAATTCACATTTCCTTGAGCATGTATTTTATAAAAATAGAGGATGTTTCCCGACTAGATTAAAGGGACATTCTATTCAAAATTAAACTTTCATGATTCATATAGGGCATGCAATTTTAAAAATCTTTCCAATTTACTTTTATCATCAAATTTGCATTGCTCTCTTTGTATTCTTTGTTGAGATTATAGTAATTTCTAAACCGTTGAAGGCAGTACATTTTAACAGTTTTTCACACCTAGGCAGCATTAGTTCATGTGTGCAATATAGATAACTGCGCTATTCCGCTGCGGAATCTGTTGGCGCTCTACAAATACCTGATAATAATAATAATTCCCGTGGAGTTACCTAGGAGCCAGCACAGATTGGCTAAAATGCAAGTCTATCAAAATAACTGAAATAAAGGGGCAGTCTGCAGAGGCTTAGATACAAGGTAATCAAAGAGGTGAAAAGTGTATTAATATAACAGTATTGGCTATGCAAAACTGGGAAATGGTTAATAAAGGGATTATCTATCATTTTAACCATTCTTGAGTAGACTGTCCCTTTTAATTATGCAAGAATGTCCTTGTAGGTTTGCAGTGATGATGTTAAAGGGACACTGAACCCAATTTTTTTCTTTCGGGATTCAGATAGAGCATGAAATTTTAAGCAACTTTCTAATTTACTCCTATTATCAATTTTTCTAAATTCTCTTGGTATCTTTATTTGAAATGTAAGAATGTAAGTTTAGATGCCGGCCCATTTTTGGTGAACAACCTGGGTTGTTCTTGCTGATTGGTGGATAAATTCATCCACCAATAAAAAAATGCTGTCCAGAGGTCTGAACCAAAAAAAGCTTAGATGCCTTCTTTTTCAAATAAAGATAGCAAGAGAATGAAGAAAAATTGATAATAGGAGTAAATTAGAAAGTTGCTTAAAATTGCATGCTCTATCTGAAACACGAAAGAAAAAAATTGGGGTCAGTGTCCCTTTAAATCTATTAACATTGAAATACATGTTTTTATAAGTATTCATCTTTTTTCCTACTGCCCCAAATGGAGTATGCTGTAAACAGTTTACTCAAGAAAATTCTATGTATTATGTGTTTTCCCCTGTATTAGAGAGAATTACCTCTTGTGTGTAAAGACAAATGACTTTTGTGTCAGGCATGGATTGTGCACTGTAATTGAGTCATGAAAGTGTAGCAAAGGGGTACTTTTAATTAAAGGAACATTAAACCCAAATGTATTCTTTCATAATTCCGATAGAGCAAACAATTTTAAACAAATTTATAATTTCCTCTTATTATTAAAATTTCTTTATTCACTTGGTATCCTACAGAGCCCTACCGATTTCATTTGAAAACCCCCCAGAGCATTCTGTAATACATTATGTGCACTACATAGTAAAACATGTCATTGATTGTTTGTGAAACGCTAGGATTTACAATTGGAACAAATAAAGGTGACTTTCATTCATAAAGTGTAAAATACTTCATGCTGAAAGCTCCTTTATTTGTTGGAAGCGTTCGCCGCACTGAGGTGCTCAGGCAGCCCAAAGCAAAACGCTATTTCTTTCCTAAGTTATGGTAAGTCCACGGCTTGAGTAATTACTGTTGGGAATATCACTCCTGGCCAGCAGGAGGAGGCAAAGAGCACCACAGTTAAACTGCTAAATATCACTCCCTTACCCACAACCCCCAGTCATTCTCTTTGCCTTCGGTGCATGGATGAGGTGAAGTTTAGGTGTCTGAAGAAATTTTTTAAATTAAACTACAAGCAAGTTTTGGGCTATAGCCATATTCCATGCCATTCCTTGCAGTCGGGTAGTGGTTGTTTTAAAGCAGTTAGAAACTTGTAAAGAGGTACTTACTGCGTTTTCCTAACAATTGCTGCCCTAGTTTAGAAAGCCATAGTTGGCTACTCTGTTCTTTCTTTTTCAAAGGTCTCTGTGAGGAACTGTGTCCTCTCATACCTTGTAACTGTCTTCATGCCGGACAGCGGAGCAGGTAAGTGCTTTTTCTTCCAGTTGGGGAGACCATGCACTTAACAAACTAAAAACACTGCTTTCTCTTGTAAGGTGTATCCAGTCCACGGATCATCCATTACTTGTGGGATATTCTCATTCCCAACAGGAAGTTGCAAGAGGATCACCCACAGCAGAGCTGCTATATAGCTCCTCCCCTAACTGCCATATCCAGTCATTCTCTTGCAACTCTCAACAAACATGGAGGTAGTAAGAGAGAAGTGGTGAAATGTAACTGTTTTTTTGCTTCAATCAAAAGTTTATTATTTTTAAATGGTACCGGAGTTGTACTATTTTGTTCCAGGCAGAAAAATAAGATTTTTCTAGAAGATGTGAATGCTAGAAAATGCTGCTGATGCCAAATTTATGTAAGGTAAGCCTGAATACAGTGATTTAATAGCGACTGGTATCATGCTTACTTTCTGAGGTAATACTCTTATAGATTTACAATATAAAACGTTTGCTGGCATGTTTAAACGTTTTTATATATACTTTGGTGATAAAACTTTATTGGGGCCTAGTTTTTTTCCACATGGCTGGCTTAAATTTGCCTAGAAACAGTTTCCTGAGGCTTTCCACTGTGTTACTATGAGTGGGAGGGGCCTAATTTAAAGCTTTTTTGCGCAGTAACTTTTACAGACTGAGACATCCAGCTTCCTCCAGGAGTCCCCTGAATGCTATAGGACATCTCTAAAGGGCTCTTAGGCTTTCCAAAATCGTTTGTTGGGGAAGGTAGGCCCACAGCAAGGCTGTGGCAGTTTGGTGTGACTGTTAAAAAACTTCTATATCGTTTTTTTGATCCGTTTTTTGAACTAAGGGGTTAATCATCCATTTGCAAGTGGGTGCAATGCTCTGTTAGCTTATTATACACACTGTAAAAATTTCGTTTGATTTACTGCCTTTTTTCACTGTTTTTCAAATTCTGACAAAATTTGTTTCTCTTAAAGGCACAGTACCGTTTCTTATATTTGCTTGTTAACTTGATTTAAAGTGTTTTCCAAGCTTGCTAGTCTCATTGCTAGTCTGTACTAACATGTCTGACATAGAGGAAACTCCTTGTTCATTATGTTTAAAAGCCATTGTGGAACCCCCTCTTAGAATGTGTACCAAATGTACTGATTTCACTTTAAGCAATAAAGATCATATTCTGTCTTTAAAAAAATTATCACCAGAGGAATCTGACGAGGGGGAAGTTATGCCGACTAACTCTCCTCACGTGTCAGATCCTTTGACTCCCGCTCAAGGGACTCACGCTCAAATGGCGCCAAGTACATCTAGGGCGCCCATAGCGTTTACTTTACAAGACATGGCGGCAGTCATGGATAATACACTGTTAGCGGTATTAGCCAGACTACCTGAATTTAGAGGAAAGCGAGATAGCTCTGGAGTTAGACGAAATACAGAGCATACTGACGCTTTAAGAGCTATGTCTGATACTGCCTCACAATATGCAGAAGCTGAAGAAGGAGAGCTTCTTTCTGTGGGTGATGTTTCTGACTCAGGGAAGATGATGCAACCTGATTTTGATATCTCTACATTTAAATTTAAGCTTGAACACCTCCACGTGTTACTCAGGGAGGTTTTAGCTGCTCTGAATGACTGTGATACAATTGCAGTGCCAGAGAAATTGTGTAGACTGGATAAATACTATGCAGTGCCGGTGTGCACTGATGTTTTTCCAATACCTAAAAGGTTTACAGAAATTATTACTAAGGAATGGGATAGACCAGGTGTGCCGTTCTCTCCTCCTCCTATTTTTAGAAAAATGTTTCCAATAGACGCCACCACACGGGACTTATGGCAGACAGTTCCTAAGGTGGAGGGAGCAGTTTCTACTCTAGCAAAGTGTACTACTATCCCTGTCGAGGACAGTTGTGCTTTCTTAGATCCAATGGATAAAAAGTTAGAGGGTTACCTTAAGAAAATGTTTATTCAACAAGGTTTTATCCTACAGCCCCTTGCATGCATTGCTCCTGTCACTGCTGCTGCGGCTTTCTGGTTTGAGTCTCTGGAAGAGGCTTTACAGGTAGCGACTCCATTGGCTGACATACTTGACAAGCTTAGAGCACTTAAGCTAGCCAATTCTTTTGTTTCTGATGCCATTGTTCATTTGACTAAACTAACGGCTAAGAATTCTGGCTTTGCTATCCAGGCGCGCAGAGTGCTATGGCTTAAATCATGGTCAGCTGACGTTACTTCAAAGTCTAAGCTGCTTAACATTCCCTTCAAGGGGCAGACCCTATTCAGGCCTGGTTTGAAGGAGATTATTGCTGATTTCATTGGAGGAAAAGGTCATGCCCTTCCTCAGGACAAATCAAGGGCCAAACAGTCTAATTTTCGTGCCTTTCGAAACTTCAAGGCATGTGCGGCATCAACTTCCTCTAATGCAAAACAAGAGGGAACTTTTGCTCAGTCCAAGACGGTCTGGAGACCTAACCAGACCTGGAACAAGGGTAAGCAGGCCAAAAAGCCTGCTGCTGCCTCTAAGACAGCATGAAGGAACGCCCCCCTATCCGGTAACGGATCTAGTAGGGGGCAGACTTTCGCTCTTCGCCCAGGCGTGGGCAAGAGATGTCCAGGATCCCTGGGCGTTGGAAATTATATCCCAGGGATATCTTCTGGACTTTAAGGCTTCCTCCCCAAAAGGGAGATTTCACCTTTCACAATTATCTACAAACCAGATAAAGAGAGAGGCATTCTTACACTGTGTACAAGACCTCCTAGTTATGGGAGTGATCCATCCAGTTCCAAAGGAGGAACAGGGACAGGGTTTTTACTCAAATCTGTTTGTGGTTCCCAAAAAAGAGGGAACCTTCAGACCAATTTTGGATCTAAAGATCTTAAACAAATTCCTCAGAGTTCCATCATTCAAGATGGAGACTATTCGTACCATCCTACCTATGATCCAGGAGGGTCAATACATGACTACAGTGGATTTAAAGGATGCTTATCTTCACATTCCGATGCAGGTTTGCCTTCCTAGACAGGCATTACCAGTTTGTAGCTCTTCCCTTTGGGTTAGCTACAGCCCCAAGAATTTTTACGAAGGTTCTGGGGTCACTTCTGGCGGGCCTAAGGCCGCGGGGCATAGCAGTGGCCCCTTATTTAGACGACATCCTGATTCAGGCGTCAAACTTTCAAATTGCCAAGTCTCATATGGACATAGTGTTGGCATTTCTGAGGTCGCATGGGTGGAAGGTGAATGAGGAAAAGAGTTCTCTATCCCCCCTCACAAGAGTTTCCTTCCTAGGGACTCTGATAGATTCTGTAGAAATGAAAATTTACCTGACGGAGTCCAGGTTATCAAAACTTCTAAATTCCTGCCGTGTTCTTTATTCCATTCCTCGCCCCTTCGGTGGCTTAGTGCATGGAAGTAATCGGCTTAATGGTAGCGGCAATGGACATAGTGCCGTTTGCACGCCTACATCTCAGACCGCTGCAACTCTGCATGCTCAGTCAGTGAAATGGGGATTACACAGATTTGTCCCCTCTACTAAATCTGGATCAAGAGACCAGGGATTCTCTTCTCTGGTGTCTATCTCGGGTCCATCTGTCCAAATGTATGACCTTTCGCAGGCCAGATAGGACAATTATAACGACAGATGCCAGCCTTCTAGGTTGGGGTGCAGTCTGGAACTCCCTGAAGGCTCAGGGATCATGGACTCAGGAGGAGTCACTCCTTCCAATAAACATTCTGGAACTAAGAGCGATATTCAATGCTCTTCAGGCTTGGCCTCAGCTAGCGACAATGAGGTTCATCAGATTTCAGTCGGACAACATCACGACTGTGGCTTACATCAACCATCAAGGGGGAACAAGGAGTTCCCTAGCGATGTTAGAAGTCTCAAAGTTAATTCGCTGGGCAGAGATTCACTCTTGCCACCTATCAGCTATCCATATCCCAGGTGTAGAGAACTGGGAGGCGGATTTTCTAAGTCGACAGACTTTTCATCCGGGGGAGTGGGGACTCCATCCGGAGGTGTTTGCACAATTGGTTCATCGTTGGGGCAAACCAGAACTGGATCTCATGGCGTCTCACCAGAACGCCAAGCTTCCTTGTTATGGATCCAGGTCCAGGGACCCCAAGGCAACGCTGATAGATGCTCTAGCAGCGCCTTGTTCCTTCAACCTGGCTTATGTGTTTCCACCGTTTCTTCTGCTCCCTCGTCTGATTGCCAAAATCAAGCAGGAGAGAGCATCGGTGATCTTGATAGCGCCTGCGTGGCCACGCAGGACTTGGTATGCAGATCTAGTGGACATGTCATCTTTTCCACCATGGACTCTGCCGCTGAGACAGGACCTTCTACTTCAAGGTCCTTTCAACCATTCAAATCTAATTTCTCTGAGGCTGACTGCCTGGAGATTGAACGCTTGATTTTATCAAAGCATGGTTTCTCCGAGTCAGTCATTGATACCTTAATTCAGGCACGAAAGCCTGTCACCAGGAAAATCTATCATAAGATATGGAGTAAATATCTTTATTGGTGTGAATCCAAGGGCTACTCATGGAGTAAGGTCAGGATTCCCAGGATATTATCTTTTCTCCAAGAAGGATTGGAGAAAGGATTGTCAGCTAGTTTCTTAAAGGGACAGATTTCTGCTCTATCTATTCTTTTGCACAAGCGTCTGGCGGATGTCCCAGACGTTCAGGCATTTTGTCAGGCTTTAGTTAGAATCAAGCCTGTGTTTAAACCTGTTGCTCCACCTTGGAGCTTAAATTTGGTTCTTTTTTTGGTAGCTATTTCCTCGGCTCGTAGAGTTTCCGAGTTATCTGCCTTACGTTGTGATTCTCCTTATCTGATCTTCCATGCAGATAAGGTAGTTCTGCGTACCAAACCTGGGTTTTTACCTAAGGTGGTATCTAATAAGAATATCAATCAAGAGATTGTTGTTCTGTCTTTGTGTCCTAATCCTTCTTCAAAGAAGGAACGTCTATTACACAATCTGGACGTGGTTCGTGCTTTAAAGTTTTACTTACAAGCTACTAAAGTTTTTCTTCAAACATCTGCTTTGTTTGTTGTCTACTCTGGACAGAGTAGAGGTCAAAAGGCTTCGGCAACCTCTTTCTTTTTGGCTAAGAAGCATAATCCGCTTAGCCTATGAGACTGCTGGCCAGCAGCCTCCAGAAAGGATTACAGCTCATTCTACTAGCGCTGTGGCTTCCACATGGGCCTTTAAAAATGAGGCTTCTGTTGAACAGATTTGCAAGGCGGCGACTTGGTCTTCGCTTCATACTTTTTCAAAATTCTACAAATTTGATACTTTTGCTTCTTCGGAGGCTATTTTTGGGAGACAGGTTTTACAGGCAGTGGTATCTTCCGTTTAAGTACCTGCCTTGTCCCTCCCTTCATCCGTGTACTTTAGCTTTGGTATTGGTATCCCACAAGTAATGGATGATCCGTGGACTGGATACACCTTACAAGAGAAAACATAATTTATGCTTACCTGATAAATTTATTTCTCTTGTGGTGTATCCAGTCCACGGCCCGCCCTGTCATTTTAAGGCAGGTATTTTTTAATTTTAAACTACAGTCACCACTGCACCCTATGGTTTCTCCTTTCTCTGTTTGTTTTCGATCGAATGACTGGATATGGCAGTTAGGGGAGGAGCTATATAGACAGCTCTGCTGTGGGTGTCCTCTTGCAACTTCCTGTTGGGAATGAGAATATCCCACAAGTAATGGATGATCCGTGGACTGGATACACCACAAGAGAAATAAATTTATCAGGTAAGCATAAATTATGATTTTTTATTGGGACATAGATAATCCTGTTGTATGGCTTACACTGGGGCATGATGCAGGCACTGTAGCATGTGTGAGACTAACATTTAAACTCTTTTAAAAAGAAAGGGTAAAATGTTTTTATTAAGCTTCTTTTTCTGACACATATTTACTTGATAAAACAATACAAGTTTAAGCTGAAAGTAAGGCTGAATTTTCTATTTCAGCAGCTTATTCATTTCCCCTTTGCTTTAAAATAAAACGATGCAACATTTTAAACTGTCAGGTTTGAAAAAGCGGTTATTTCTGGTATTCAGTGTACCAGAAAGTAGTGCCTCTCTGTGTTGCAGCAGTAATTTGAACTCGGCAGTTGAAGTCACATGACCTGCTTTACTTCATAACGTTTCTGAGGAAAAAGTTGTTTTTCTCCATTTCTTGGTGATCCGGTCTTCATTGGTAGCGGTAAGGCACCTCAGTAATTGAGGTGTGGGGTTGCCTGAGGGCTATTTTGGAAGTTTATTTGATGTTTATTAAATGTTTTTTTCTTAACTTTTCTCACATCATTTTAGCTGGGGATTGATCCTAATTTGGGATAAAATTTAAAGTGTATTTTGTTTCCTTGTCTTATTTTAATTGAATATTAAAGTCTTTTAAACTTATCTGTATAAGTTTATTTAACCTGCAATCTCCCAACTCCGCTCCCAGTCACCCCCTCTCCCACTCTCTGCACCCTCTACCCAACCACTGAGAGTGAAGTGGCTTCCTTTTGTATTCCTCACACCTCACTACCTGCCCACTTGACCCTATTCCTTCACATCTAATTCCTCCTCTGTCTCCCACCCTCACTCCGGCTCTTACTCAACCTATCCCTTTCTACCGGCTCATTCCCTGCCTCCATCAAACATGCAAAGGTCACCCCATCCTCAAAAAAGCCTCCCTTGACCCTAACTCCCCTGCAATCTACCGCCCCATATCACTGCTCCCGCAAGCTTCAAAATTCCTTGAAAAACTAGTTTTCAATCGCCTAACCCACTTCCTGTCCTCCAACTCATTGCTCGACCCCCTGCAATCTGGCTTCCGTCCCCAACACTCAACTGAGACTGCCCTCACAAAGGTTACTAAGGCTACTGCTCTATACTCATCTTACTTGACCTCTCTGCTGCCTTTGACACTGTTGACGATCCCCTTCTCCTTTCAGCTCTCTTGGGCTCTGTGACACTGCCCTCTCCTGGATTCACTCTTATCTCTCTAACAGATCCTTCGTCGTCTCTTTTGCTGGTGACTCCTCCTCTCTATTGCCTCTGTCTGTTGGAGTACCTCAAGGCTCTTTTCTGTGTCCTCTACTCTTCTCTATTTACACTTTTTCACTGGGTAAACTTATTAACAGCTATGGCTTCAGCTATCACCTCTATGCTGATGATACCCAGATCTACCTTTCCACCCCTGCACTCTCTCCTTCTGTCAATTCTCACATCAGCGACTGCTTATCTGGCATTTCCTCCTGGATGGCCTCTCTGCACCTAAAAATAAACATGTCCAAAACCAAACTACTTCTAATTCCCGCCCCCCTCTAACTCTACTCCAGTTTCTAATTTTTCTATCATTGTTGGCGGCACCACTATCTCCCCATCACCCCATGTCTGCTGCCTCAGAGTCACACTTGACTCAAATCTGTCCTTCATTCCCCACATCCAATTGCTCTCTTCATCCTGCCGCAACCACCTATGCAATATCTCCAAAATTCGTCCGTTTCTAAGTGCTGAAACTACTTAACAGCTAATCCACTCCCTGGTAATTTCCCATCTTGACTACTGTAACAACTTACTAACTGGCCTCCCTCTCTCCCCTCCAATCCATCCTAAATGCATCTGCCAGGCTAATCCACCTCTCTCGACGCTCTGTTTCTGCTGCACCTCTCTGTGAGTCCCTTCACTGGCTCCCCATTCACAACAGTTAAATTCAAAATTCTCACCTGACCTACAAAGCCCTCACCCATGCTGCCCCACCTTACCTGTCCTCACTCATCAACAAATATACTCCTGCCTGCCCCCTAAGATCCAACAATGACCTGCTTCTTGCGTCCTCTACCATCACCTCCTCTCATGTTAGACTACAGGACTTCTCTCGTGCGGCACTAACCCTCTGGAACCCACTTTCTCGAGCTGTCAGACTTGCCCCTAACCTCTCCTCCTTTAAACGTTCCCTAAAAACCTTTCTGTTCAGCGAAGCTTATCACCCGACTTTTTAACAAATGAACTTCACTTAACTAGCAGTTGCCTTCTATCTCCTCACTAATATCATTCTCACCTTTGCAGTTCCCACCTCCTGTTTCCCATCCTCCTACCCATCTAGATTGTTCCCACTGGAATAGGGCCCTCAATTCCCCCTGTATTTGTCTGTAAAATTTTGTCTTTTATCGTATTGTTTCTCCATTGTACTGTTATCCTTGTACCCATGGGCAGTGCTGCGGAATCTGTTGGCGCTTTATAAATAAAGAATAATAATAAATAATAATACTGTTTCACAACATGTCTGATATGGAGCAAGAGCCTGCTCTCATGAATTCATGCTTATTATGTTTAGATGCACAAATTGCAGCTTCTATGCAATTTTGTTCTTCATGTGTCAAGAAAACCTTGCAAAATAAAGGTAACATTTTTGAGCCTAATGTCTCTTAGGATAATACTGTTAAAATAATACCTCAGCTTTCTCCTGCTACGTCCCAAGCCTCAATGGCGTCACATGCAGTGCCCTGCAGTTTCTCTATAACTCCTAGTGGAGTTTATTTTAAAGCAGAAATTGCTGCCCAGGTATCTCCAGCATTAGCTGCCATTTCCAGATTACAGGGAAAATGCAAGAGGAAATCTAGAAATTCAGAAAGTAAGGTGCCTGTCGTCAGTTCTGCTTCCCAAGTTGCCCTTTCTCATAAATCTGATGAGGAAGATACATCGGGACTTTCTGAGGGTGAAATCTCAGATTAAGACGGTATAATTCCTTCTTTTGAGACTGAGGTGGTATCCTTCAGATTTAAGCTTGAACACCTTTGTGTATTGTTAAAGGAGGTTTTAGCTACTTTAGATGACTCTGATACCCCTGTCATTGTCACTCCTAAGAAATCTAGTAAACGTAGTAGTTTCTTTGATGAACCTTCCACTTTGGAGGTTTTTTCCTGTGCCGGACCGTGCTAGGGAGATTATCTCACAGGAATAGGAGAAACCAGAGTTTTCCCTGTCTCCCATTTTTAAGAAAATGTTTCCTGTCGAAGACTCCATTAAAGACTTTTGGTACACAGTACCCAAAGTTTAAGGGGGCATTTCCAATCGGGCTAAGAGAACCACTATTCCTATTGAGGAGAGCTGCTCTTTTAAGGATCCGATGGATAAGAAGCTGGAGGCTTATTTGAAAAAGATTTATGTTCATCAAGGTCTCTAATGGCAACCTGCGGTGTGTATTGCCATCGCGACTAGTGCTGCATCTTATTGGTACAACGCCTTGTCTGATTCTCTTCAAGTAGAGACTTTCTTGGGTGAAATTCAAGATTGGATTAAAGCTCTTAAGTTGGCCAATTCCTTTATTGCAGATGCCATTTTAAAGGTTGTTACTTCTAGTTTCACTGTCCTAGCCTGCAGGGTCTTATCCTTGTCTGCGGACATTTCCTCTAAATTCAAGCTTCTAGCGATTCCTTACAAGGGCAAAACCTTGTTTGGACCCGGTTTGGCAGAAATTATCTCTGATATTACGGGTTGAAAAGGGTCTTTTCTGCTTAAAGATAAGAAGAATAGGCCTAAAGGACGTCAGAGTAATTTTCGTTTCTTTTGTAACTTTATAGGAAAGCCTTCCCCTTCTTCTTCCAAGCAGGAACAATCCAAGTCTTCTTGGAAATCCAATCATCTTGGAACAAGGGGAAACAATCAAAGAAACCTGCAGCTGATTCCAAATCAGCATGAAGGGTTTGCCCCCGATCCGGGATCGGATCAGGTGGGGGCAGACTTTCTCAGCTCTCTCAAGCCTGGATACGAGATTTCCCAGATCTCTCGACTTCGCACATAGTATCCCAGGGTTACAAATTGGAATTCAAGACTTTTCCTCCCAGAGGCAGATTCCATCTCTCAAGATTATCTGCAGACCAGATAAAGGGAGAGGCATTCTTGAAATGTATACATCTTTCCTCCCTGGGAGTGATAGTTCCAGTTCCAGTGCAGGAACAGGGTCTCGGGTTCTACTCCAACCTATTTGTGGTTCCCAAAAAAGAGGGAACTTTCCGTCCCATTCTAAGTGTCTAAACAAGTTTCTCAAAGTTCAATCCTCCAAGATGGAGACTATAAGTTCCATTCTTCCTTTAGTATAAGAGAGTCAGTTCATGACAACCAAAGTGTCAAGGTACCTGTAAGTAAAATTAAACAAGCTACAGATATATCATAGATATTTAATATCTCAATTTGTAACTAAAAAGAAAAATGTGATATGAGATGGTCTGGGCTGGGTGAGACACCCCCTGCTTCCTGATTACAATGCACCCAGGTGAGAACAAAGAAATGAAGCATTTGGTCAGTTAATGAAGACTGGCTTTAAAACTCAGGAAAGTAATAATTAACATTTACTTGATGATCAAATGTTAGACCACCAACCTCTGTTGTAGACGAAGTTCTGCACTATTTTCTGATAAGCTAACATATTATGAGCTAACCATGGCTCACTGGATTTTGTTTGAAGCTTGATTGGCCTCAGAAAAAAAAATCAGTTTCTGGCTGAGGACATGGCACATGTCACTGGGGTGTGATTTGTCCCCTGCGGAGTTTCCAATATACAACCCAAGGCAAATTAACACTGCAAGTCTCTATATGACATAAATAAAAAAAAATTCAGATTGCCATGAATTAAATGAATGACTACATTAGTGTATATAGAATGTTGTTATTTCAAAAATAAATACAGTTTTTCTGTGTTCCAGGAAGGTAATGGAGAATGACAGGAAGAACATTAACTGAATATGAAATATGCTGTGTTTTTTTTAAAATTTGGGGAAATGACCATGTGCAATTTTGAATGGATTTTGGGATAATTGTAATATGATGTTAAAAACATAATGTGTTTGGTATTGGAGTAATCAGAAAAATGATATGATATCACCCCATCTATAATTAATATTGTAAGTGATTAATGCAATAAGTTATAGTATGTTAAATAATCATTATATAGGGAGATATTTGGATTAGCAGTGATTGATGGTGAGACTGTATTTGCTGGTTGTCTGCTGCCCCCTAGGGGATTAAAGCTGGTATGACAGCTAAATGAATTTTCTCTTAGAGCACATAGAGAGCCAATAAGTGAGGCACCTCCCAGGTGACCAATGAGATGTTCAGCTCCGAAGGGCCTCCCATATTGTTTCAGCAATTATTAAGACAATATAAGCTGAATGCAAGAGGAGAAAAGGAGGCTCGCTGACTTTTGCTGAACTGGACTGATAACTTGTTGCGTGGGACACATTCAATCTTTAAGCAAATTGGGCTACCTTTTTATTATCCACATTGCAAGTATCCATATTTCCATATGAGGTGAAACAAGTTTTGAAGCTGAATTATCGATTTTGTGATTTTGGGTGAAGTATACGCGATTGATAAATATATATATATATATATATATATATATATATATATATATATATATACAGGGAGTGCAGAATTATTAGGCAAGTTGTATTTTTGAGGATTAATTTTATTATTGAACAACAACCATGTTCTCAATGAACCCAAAAAACTCATTAATATCAAAGCTGAATATTTTTGGAAGTAGTTTTTAGTTTGTTTTTAGTTTTAGCTATTTTAGGGGGATGTCTCTGTGTGCAGGTGACTATTACTGTGCATAATTATTAGGCAACTTAACAAAAAACAAATATATACCCATTTCAATTATTTATTTTTACCAGTGAAACCAATATAACATCTCAACATTCACAAATATACATTTCTGACATTCAAAAACAAAAACAAATCAGTGACCAATATAGCCACCTTTCTTTGCAAGGACACTCAAAAGCCTGCCATCCATGGATTCTGTCAGTGTTTTGATCTGTTCACCATCAACATTGCGTGCAGCAGCAACCACAGCCTCCCAGACACTGTTCAGAGAGGTGTACTGTTTTCCCTCCTTGTAAATCTCACATTTGATGATGGACCACAGGTTCTCAATGGGGTTCAGATCAGGTGAACAAGGAGGCCATGTCATTAGATTTTCTTCTTTTATACCCTTTCTTGCCAGCCATGCTGTGGAGTACTTGGACGCGTGTGATGGAGCATTGTCCTGCATGAAAATCATGTTTTTCTTGAAGGATGCAGACTTCTTCCTGTACCACTGCTTGAAGAAGGTGTCTTCCAGAAACTGGCAGTAGGACTGGGAGTTGAGCTTGACTCCATCCTCAACCCGAAAAGGCCCCACAAGCTCATCTTTGATGATACCAGCCCAAACCAGTACTCCACCTCCACCTTGCTGGCGTCTGAGTCGGACTGGAGCTCTCTGCCCTTTACCAATCCAGCCACGGGTCCATCCATCTGGCCCATCAAGACTCACTCTCATTTCATCAGTCCATAAAACCTTAGAAAAATCAGTCTTGAGATATTTCTTGGCCCAGTCTTGACGTTTCAGCTTGTGTGTCTTGTTCAGTGGTGGTCGTCTTTCAGCCTTTCTTACCTTGGCCATGTCTCTGAGTATTGCACACCTTGTGCTTTTGGGCACTCCAGTGATGTTGCAGCTCTGAAATATGGCCAAACTGGTGGCAAGTGGCATCTTGGCAGCTGCACGCTTGACTTTTCTCAGTTCATGGGCAGTTATTTTGCGCCTTGGTTTTTCCACACGCTTCTTGCGACCCTGTTGACTATTTTGAATGAAACGCTTGATTGTTCGATGATCACGCTTCAGAAGCTTTGCAATTTTAAGAGTGCTGCATCCCTCTGCAAGATATCTCACTATTTTTGACTTTTCTGAGCCTGTCAAGTCCTTCTTTTGACCCATTTTGCCAAAGGAAAGGAAGTTGCCTAATAATTATGCACACCTGATATAGGGTGTTGATGTCATTAGACCACACCCCTTCTCATTACAGAGATGCACATCACCTAATATGCTTAATTGGTAGTAGGCTTTCGAGCCTATACAGCTTGGAGTAAGACAACATGCATAAAGAGGATGATGTGGTCAAAATACTCATTTGCCTAATAATTCTGCACTCCCTATATGTGTATGTATATATAAATATATATATATATATATATATATATATATATATATATATATATATATATATATATATATAAAAATAAATATTCAAATCAAAGGTATTTAGTAACAATAACTAAACTGCAGTTAATAGATTTAAAGAACATATTTGTATTTTAAAACTTGTATTTTATAGCCTATGTATTTTAAAACTAATCATTAATGCTAAGTAATTTATCTTTGCAAATATATAATAATAGAATTGGTCTTAATTGTAGATAATTAAGAATTTATTTCAGCTTAGATAAATTGGCATATAAACTGGCTGTTTACATTTAGAATTATATATAACTTCTGGTGTTTTAATTAGAGTGTATATTTTTCTATTGTTTAACTAAGCACTGTTAAAATATAGTTGTCTGGAAGTTAGTGACCCATACTGTAATATTTCATTGTGGTGAGGTAATATAATTAAATTGTGAATAAGGCTAGTTCTAAAGGTAGATTTGGTTTGCTGTGCATAGCATATTATAACAGTTTAAAAGTGTATAGTTTTGATTCATATCTGGTTTTCTACAAATTATATTTCAATGTGTCTATACTAATATAAAGAATTTAGGAATTTACATTAATTTTATGGTTTGGTATATGCATGTTTATTGGGGGTTTATTTCAAAGGATAATTATTAAATATATTGTATCATAACCCGGCCATATACTGACAAAAGACCTAAAGGAATGCATATCTTCGGCTCCCACAATTTTTTCAAAGGGTCTGGGGGCTCTTTTGGCAGAGATCCGTTCTCCTGGAATTGCAGTGGCACCCTACCTGGACGACATATTGGTTCAGGCGCCATTTTTCAACAAGCAAAATCTCACACACTCTTCGTTCCCACGGATGGAATGTGAATCTGGAAAAAAGCTCCCTTTCCCCTGCTACAAGAGTAGTTTTCTTAGGGACCATAATAGATTCTCTATTGATGAAGATTTTTCTGACAGAGGTCAGGAAAAACAAAATCATTTCCTCTTCCCTCTCTCTTCAGGCTACTGCTCATCCTTTAGTGGCTCAATGTATGGAGGTAATCGGTCTGATTGGTGCTTCCATGGACATCATTCCTTTTGCTCGATTCCATTTGAGAGCTCTCCAGTTGTGCATGCTCAGACAATGGAATGGCGACCATGCAGATCTATCTCATAGAATAGAGTTAGATCAGTTATCAAGAGACTCTCAGGAACATCTGTCTCAGGGCACATGCTTTCGGAGACCTTCCTGGGTGATTGTGACTACGGACGCCAGCCTGCTGGGCTGGGGAGCAGTCTGGAACTTGTTAAAAGCTCAGGGCCTTAGGACTTGGGGGGAGTCTGCTTTTCCCATCAACATCTTGGAGTTGAGGGCAATTTAAAATGCTCTATTGGCTTGGCCGCAGAAAAATACAAAAATACCAGCAAGTCATTCAAAGCACAAGGTAGTTATAAAAATTGAAAATTTTTTATTGTGGCAGAGGATACAAAAAGATAAAATGTAAGATGCAGCAGGTAGTGAGCTGTTTTATGCGTTTCGGCCGTAAGGCCTTATTCATAGACATATATTGGCTTGGCCTCAGTTGTCCTTAGCCCAGTTTATCAGGTTCCTGTCAGACAACATAACCTCAATCACCAGGGAGTAACTCAGAGTTCCTTAGCCATAAAGGAGGTTACTCGGATTCTTCAGTGGGCAGAGACCCACAATTGCTGTCTATCTGCCATCCACATTCCAGGAGTAGCCAACTGGTAAGCGGATTTTCTGAGAAGACCGACTTTTCATCCCAGGGAGTGGAAACTCCACCTGGAAAGTGTTTTCCAGCTTAGTCCTAAAATGGGGATGCCGGAGAGCTGATGGCGTCCCGTCAGAATGCCAAGCTTCCAAGGTGCGGTTCAAGGTCAATAGATGCTCTGGCGGTTCCTTGGGTTTTCAGGTTGGCATACCCGTTTCCTCCGTTTGCTCTCCTTCCACAAGTCATTGCTCGCATCAAACAGGAGAGGGCCTCGCAGGATCTGTTTTGCAGACCTAGTGGAGATGTCATCTCTCCCACCTTGGAGACTACCTCTGAGAAAGCACTTCTTGATTCAGGGTCCCTTCCTTCATCCAAATCTCATTTCTCTGAAGCTGACTGCTTGGAGATTGAATGCTTAATTCTGTATAAGAGTGGTTTTTCTGAGTCGGTCATTGAGACCATGCTTCAGGCTCGCATGTCGGTTACTAGAAAGATTTACCATAAGATATGGTGTAAATATCTTTATTGGTGTGAATCCAAGGGCTACTCTTGGTGTAGAATTAGAATTCCTAGAATTTTATCTTTTAAGTTATCTTAAGTTTAAGTTATCTTGGAAGGTTTTGTTTCTTGTTGCTATCTCTTCTGCTTGAAGAGTCTCGGGACTCTCAGCACTGCAGTGTGATTCCCCTCATCTTATTTTTCATGCCAGTTAAGGTGGTTCTTCGTACTAAGTTAGGTTTCCTTCCTAAGGATGTTTCTAATAGAAATATCAATCAGGAAATTCTTCCAAAGAACGTTTGTTACACAATTTGGATGTTGTACATGCTCTTAAAATCTACTTACAGGCGACTACGGATTTTCGCCAGTCCTCTGCCATTTTTGTTTGTTTCTCTGGGAAACGTAAAGGTCAGAAAGCTACTGCTACTACTCCTTTCTTTTTGGTTACGAAGTATAATTAGTTTGGCTTATGAGACTGCTGGACAGGAGCCTCCTGAGAGAATTACGGCTCATTCCACAAGAGCTGTTTCCTCTTCTTGGGCTTTCAAAAATGAAGCTTCTGTGGAACAAATTTGCAAGGCTGCGACTTGGTCTTCTCTACATACATTTTCCAAATTTTATATTTTTTCCTCGGCTGAGGCTTTTTTTGGGAGAAAGGTTCTTCAAGCAGAGGTGCCTTCTGTTTAGGATTGCCTGTCTTGTCCCTCCCTATTTATCCGTGTCCTCTAGCTTGGTTATTGGTTCCCAACAGTAATTACTCAAGCCGTGGACTCACCATATCTTAGGAATTTTTTAAAAAAAATTATGCTTACCAGATAAATTTCTTTTCGGATATGGTGAGACCACGGCCCCACCCTTTATTTTAAGTTGTTATTTTGACTATAACCTCGGGTACCTCTACACCTTGTGTTACTCATTTTTCTCCATTTCCCTTCGGTCGAATAACTGTGGGTTCTGGGTAAGGGAGTGATACTTAGAAGTTTATCTGTGGTGCTCTTTGCCTCCTCCTGCTGGCCAGGAGTGATATTCCCAACAGTAATTACTCAAGCCATGGGCTCACCATATCCGGAAATAAATACATTTATCAGGTAAGCATACATTTTGTTTTTTTTAAGTGAAGATGCTGCTGCTATATTAGAAGGTATATTTAATGAAATAGCATCTATTGTGAAGTGGCAGAGCATTATGGCTATGAACGTGCAGAGAAGGCAGGTCAGGTATCATGCCACATCACTGCCTAAGGTAGGAGGAAACTGGGAGCCTCATTATACATTTACATTTTGTGCACAAAAGGGTTAATTCATGTGCACAATGTAAATACATTATTTGTGCAACTTAATGTTTATAGGCTCCTTATTTAAACTTGTAGAAACTCAATTGTCCTAAGATGAAGTGCACACAAATATAAGTTTAATTTGGCTTTTATTATTTTTCAGAAGTACCTGTATTTGTTATTACTCATTCCAAAGCCATTGAGATTTCTACGGCATCCAATTGGAAGCTTGGCTGTACGGCTCGCTATTTTCAATGCAAATCCATAAATGCATGCTTAGTAGAGGTAAAAATGGAGAACGCAATTGGGTAATACGTGTAGAACGGGTGGTATATTACAATGTGCTCAGGTTTTTGTTTTATTCAAATGAAACTGGCGGGGGTCATAGTATCCTTTTGTTGGCGGAGCAGCAATGCGCTACTGAGAGATAGCTGAACACATCAGGTGTGCCAATGACAAGAGGCTTATATGATCAGCCACCAATCAGCAGCGAGCTACCAATAGTGCATTGCCGCTCCTGAGCCTACCTAGTTATGTTTTTCAACATAGGATACCAAAAAACTTATATGCTCTCTTTGAATCATTAAAGAAAAATTTGGGTTTCATGTCTTTTAAATATTTTCCTTTTATAGTTAATATTTTAGGACAATAATTATGAAGGTATTATGCTAACATTTGTAAAGCTGACATTTATGTTTCCTTAAAAAAACTTTGTTTAAAGTAGCTTGAAACTTATGTAATTCAATACAAAATTAAAGATAATTTGTGTTTTACAGAAGTTTGGAAAGTTAATGAAAAAAATATTTTATAAGCAAAAGATGTAACCTTGAAAAAAAGCAAGGGAAGGACAAAGATAAATGTGGGTCAAAACAGGAGCAATAACAGATCATATTGACTATATTTTAGTTACAACATATATTCTTTATTTAGTCTCCATTATTTAGGCCTCCTTTGTTGAAATGCATATACACATATGCTCAGGAGCAGTAGAACAATACTGGGAGCTAGCTAATGATTGGTGGCTATACACATTTGTCTGTTGTCATTGGTTCACCAGATATGTTCAGCTAGATGTCCCAGTAGTGCATTGCTTCTGTAGAGATGACATTTGCAGGGATTTTACACATAGTTATATGCAAGCAGGGCTGCCACTAGAAATTTTGGGGCCCCTTACTTACCATTGATCAGGGGCCCCCTACTTACCATTGATCAGGGGCCCCCATTGACATGTGCAATTTTTGACTAAAATATATATGCACTTTATTCTTAAAGGGACACTGTACCCAAAAAATTTCTTTCGTGATTCAGATAGAGCATGCAATTTTAAGCAACTTTCTAATTTACTCCTATTATCAAATGTTCTTTATTCTCTTGGTATCTTTATTTGAAATGCAAGAATGTAAGTTTAGATGCCGGCCCATTTTTGGTGAACAACCTAGGTTGTCCTTGCTGATTGGTGGATAAATTCATCCACCAATCAAAAACTGCTGTCCAGAGTGCTGAACCAAGAAAAAAGCTTAGATGCCTTCTTTTTCATATAAAGATAGCAAGAGAACGAAGAACATTTGATAATAGGAGTAAATTCGAAAGTTGCTTAAAATTGCATGTTCTATCTGAATCACAAAATAATTTTTTTGGGTACAGTGTCCCTTTAAGTGTAGTCAAACTTGGAAATGTTGTAAAGGTAGTAACACAGAAAACATAATTTATGCTTACCTGATAAATTTATTTCTCTTGTAGTGTATCCAGTCCACGGATCATCCATTACTTGTGGGATATTCTCCTTCCCAACAGGAAGCTGCAAGAGAATCACCCACAGAAGAGCTGTCTATATAGCTCCTCCCCTAACTGCCACTACCAGTCATTCGACCGAAGACAAGCAAGAGAAAGGAGAAACTATAGGGTGCAGTGGTGACTGTAGTTTAAAAATAAAAAACACCTGCCTTAAAATGACAGGATACACCACAAGAGAAATAAATTTATCAGGTAAGCATAAATTATGTTTTCTCTTGTAAGGTGTATCCAGTCCACGGATCATCCATTACTCGTGGGATACCAATACCAAAGCTAAAGTACACGGATGAAGGGAGGGACAAGGCAGGCGCTTAAACGGAAGGCACCACTGCCTGCAAGACCTTTCTCCCAAAAATAGCCTCCGAAGAAGCAAAAGTATCAAATTTATAGAACTTTGAAAAAGTATGAAGCGAAGCATATTATACTCCTTAGCCAAAAAGAAAGAGAGCTTGCCGAAGCCTTTTGGCCTCTCCTCTGTCCAGAGTAGACAACAAACAATGCAGATGTTTGACGAAAATCTTTAGTAGCTTGTAAATAAAACTTTAAAGCACGAACCACGTCAAGATTGTGTAAAAGACGTTCCTTCTTGAAGAAGGATTAGGACACAGTGACGGTACAACAATCTCCTGATTGATATTTTTATTAGATACCACCTTAGGTAAAAAACCAGGTTTGGTACGTAACACTACCTTATCTGCATGAAAAATGAGATAAGGGGAATCACATTGTAAAGCAGATAACTCCGAAACTCTTCGAGCCGAGGAGATAGCTACTAAAAACAGAACCTTCCAGGATAAGAGCTTAATATCTATGGAATGCAAAGGTTCAAACGGAACCCCTTGAAGAACCTTAAGAACTAAATTTAAACTCCAAGGCGGAGCAACAGGTTTAAACACAGGCTTGACACAGGCTTGATTCTAACTAAAGCCTGACAAAACGCCTGCACGTCTGGAACCTCAGCCAGACGTTTGTGCAAAAGAATAGACAGAGCAGAAATCTGTCCTTTTAAGGAACTAGCTGACAAACCCTTCTCCAATCCTTCTTGGAGAAAAGATAATATCCTCGGAATCCTGACCTTACTCCATGAGTAAACATTGGATTCACACCAATGAAGATATTTACACCATATCTTATGATAGATTTTCCTGGTGACAGGCTTTCGCGCCTGTATTAAGGTATCAATGACTGACTCGGAGAAACCACGCTTTGATAAAATCAAGCGTTCAATCTCCAAGCAGTCAGCCGCAGAGAAATTAGATTTGGATGGTTGAAAGGACCCTGAAGTAGAAGGTCCTGCCTCAGAGGCAGAGTCCATGGTGGAAAGGATGACATGTCCACCAGATCTGGCCATGCAGGTGCTATCAAAATTACCGATGCTCTCTCCTGTTTGATCTTGGCAATCAGACAAGGGAGCAGAGGAAACGGTGGTAACACATAAGCCAGGTTGAAGGACCAAGGCGCTTGCTAGAGCATCTATCAGTGCTGCCTTGGGATCCCTGGACCTGGATCCGTAACAAGGAAGCTTGGCGATCTGGCGAGACGCCATGAGATCCAGTTCTGGTTTGCCCCAACGTTGAATCAACTGTGCAAACACCTCCGGATGGAGCTCCCACTCCCCCGGATGAAAAGTCTGACGACTTAGAAAATCTGCCTCCCAGTTCTCTACTCCTGGGATATGGATAGCTGATAGATGGCAAGAGTGAATCTCTGCCCATTGAATTATCTTTGAAACCTCCAACATCGCTAGGGAACTCCTTTTTCCCCCTTGATGGTTGATGAAAGCTACAGTCGTGATGTTGTCCGACTGAAATCTGATGAACCTCTCTGCCGCTAGCTGAGGCCAAGCCTGAAGAGCATTGAATATCGCTCTTAGTTCCAGAATGTTTATTGGAAGGAGTGCCTCCTCCTGAGTCCACGACCCCTGAGCCTTCAGAGAGTTCCAGACTGCACCCCAGCCCAGAAGGCTGGCATCTGTTGTTACTATTGTCCAATCTGGCCTGCGGAAGGTCATACCTTTGGACAGATGGACCCGAGATAGCCACCAGAGAAGAGAATCCCTGGTCTCTTGATCCAGATTTAGTAGAGGGGACAAATCTGTGTAATCCCCATTCCACTGACTGAGCATGCAGAGTTGCAGCGGTCTGAGATGTAGGCAGGCAAACGGAACTATGTCTATTGCCGCTACCATTAAGCCGATTACTTCCATACACTGAGCCACCGAATGGCGAGAAGTATAATAAAGAACACAGCAGGAATTTAGAAGTTTTGACAACCTGTCCTCTGATAGATTCTACAGAATCTATCAGAGTTCCCAGGAATGAAACTCTTGTGAGAGGGGATAGAGAACTCTTCTTTTCATTCACTTTCCACCCATGAGACCTCAGGAATGCCAGAACAATGTCCGTATGGGACTTGGCAATTTAGAAATTCGACGTCTGTATCAGAATGTCGTCTAAGTAAGGGGATACTGCTATGCCCCGCGGCCTTAGGACCGCCAGAAGTGACCACAGAACCTTCGTAAAGATTCTTGGTGCCGTAGCTAACCCAAAGGGAAGAGCCACAAACTGGTAATGCCTGTCTAGGAAGGCGAACCTGAGAAACCGATGATGATCTTTGTGTATCGGAATGTGAAGATAAGCATCCTTTAAGTCCACGGTAGTCATGTATTGACCCTCCTGGATCATAGGTAGGATGGTTTGAATAGTCTCCATCTTGAAAGATGGGACCCTGAGAAATTTGTTTAGGATCTTGAGATCTAAGATTGGTCTGAAGGTTCCCTCTTTCTTGGGAACCACAAAGAGATTTGAATAGAAGCCTTGCCCCTGTTCCTCCTTTGGAACTGGGTGGATCACTCCCATAACTAGGAGGTCTTGAACACAATGTAAGAATGCCTCTCTCTTTATCTGGTCTGCAGATAATTGTGAGAGGTGAAATCTTCCTTTTGGGGAAGAAGCTTTGAAGTCCAGAAGATATCCCTGGGACACAATTTCCAACGCCCAGGGATCCTGGACATCTCTTGCCCAAGCCTGGGCGAAGAGAGAAAGTCTGCCCACTACTAGATCCGTTACCGGATCGGGGGCTGATCTTTCATGCTGTCTTAGAGGCAGCAGCAGGCTTCTTGGCCTGCTTACCTTTGTTCCAGGCCTGGTTAGGTCTCCAGACCGGCTTGGACTGGGCAAAATTTCCCTCTTGTTTCTCTTGTTAAGTGTATCCAGTCCACGGATCATCCATCCTCAGCAGTCCCATGCATGCTATAGGACATCTCTGATGGGCTCAAAAGGCTTCAAAAGTAGGAGCTGTGGCAGTTGTTATGACTGTTTAAAAAACATATTTTTCGTTTTGTTAATCTGTTTTTTGTATTAAGGGGTTAATCATCCATTTGCAAGTGGGTGCAATGCTCTGCTAACTTGTTACATACACTGTAAAAACTTTGTTAGTGTAACTGCCTTTTTTCACTGTTATTTCAAATTTTGCCAAAATTTGTTTCTCTTAAAGGCACAGTAACGTTTTTTATATTGCTTGTTAACTTTGTTTAAAGTGTTTTCCAAGCTTGCTAGTCTCATTGCTAGTCTGTACAAACATGTCTGACACAGAGGAAACTACTTGTTCATTATGTTTAAAAGCCATGGTGGAGCCCCATAGGAGAATGTGTACTAAATGTATTGATTTCACCTTAAACAGTAAAGATCAGTCTTTAGCTATAAAAGAATTGTCACCAGAGGGGTCTGTCGAGGAGGAAGTTATGCCGACTAACTCTCCCCACGTGTCGGACCCTTCGCCTCCCGCTCGAGGGACGCACGCTAATATGGCGCCAAGTACATCAGGGATGCCCATAGCGATTACTTTGCAGGACATGGCTGCAATCATGAATAATACCCTGTCACAGGTATTAGCCAGATTGCCTGAATTGAGAGGCAAGCGCGATAGCTCTGGGGTTAGACGAGATACAGAGCGCGTAGATGCTGTAAGAGCCATGTCTGATACTGCGTCACAATATGCAGAACCTGAGGACGGAGAGCTTCAGTCTGTGGGTGACGTCTCTGAATCGGGGAGACCTGATTCAGAGATTTCTAATTTTAAATTTAAGCTTGAGAACCTCCGTGTGTTACTTGGGGAGGTATTAGCTACTCTGAATGACTGTGACACAATTGCAGTGCCAGAGAAATTGTGTAGGCTGGATAAATACTATGCAGTGCCGGTGAGTACTGATGTTTTTCCAATACCTAAAAGGCTTACAGAAATTATTAGTAAGGAGTGGGATAGACCCGGTGTGCCCTTTTCCCCACCTCCTATATTTAGAAAAATGTTTCCAATAGATGCCACTACACGGGACTTATGGCAGACAGTCCCTAAGGTGGAGGGAGCAGTTTCTACTTTAGCAAAGCGTACCACTATCCCGGTTGAGGACAGTTGTGCTTTTTCAGATCCAATGGATAAAAAATTAGAGGGTTACGTTAAGAAAATGTTTATTCAACAAGGTTTTTATTTTACAGCCCCTTGCATGCATTGCGCCTGTCACTGCTGCGGCGGCGTTCTGGTTTGAGGCCCTGGAAGAGGCCATCCATACAGCTCCATTGACTGAAATTATTGACAAGCTTAGAACACTTAAGCTAGCTAACTCATTTCTTTCTGATGCCATTGTTCATTTGACTAAACTAACGGCTAAGAATTCCGGAGTCGCCATCCAGGCGCGTAGGGCGGTATGGCTTAAATCCTGGTCAGCTGATGTGACTTCAAAGTCTAAATTACTTAACATTCCTTTCAAGGGGCAGACCTTATTCGGGCCTGGTTTGAAAGAAATTATTGCTGACATTACTGGAGGTAAGGGTCATACCCTTCCTCAGGACAGGGCCATATCAAGGGCCAAACAGTCTAATTTTTGTGCCTTTCGAAATTTCAAGGCAGGTGCAGGATCAGCTCCCTCTACTTCAAAACAAGAGGGAACTTTTCCTCAATCTAAGCAGGCCTGGAAACCTACCCAGTCCTGGAACAAGGGCAAGCAGGCCGAAAGCCTGCTGCTGCCTCCAAGACAGCATGAAGGAGCGGCCCCCTATCCGACAACGGATCTAGTAGGGGGCAGACTCTCTCTCTTCGCCCAGGCGTGGGCAAGAGATGTTCAGGATCCCTGGGCGTTGGAGATCATATCTCAGGGATATCTTCTGGACTTCAAAGCTTCTCCCCCACAAGGGAGATTTCACCTTTCAAGATTATCTGCAAACCAGATAAAGAAAGAGGCATTCCTAAGCTGCGTGCAAGACCTCCTTGTAATGGGAGTGATCCATCCAGTTCCGCGGACGGAACAAGGACAGGGGTTTTATTCAAATCTGTTTGTGGTTCCCAAAAAAGAGGGAACCTTCAGACCAATTTTGGATCTAAAGATCCTAAACAAATTCCTCAGAGTTCCATCATTCAAGATGGAAACTATTCGAACCATTTTACCCATGATCCAAGAGGGTCAGTACATGACCACAGTGGACTTAAATGATGCCTACCTTCACATTCCGATCCACAAGAATCATCATCGGTTCCTGAGGTTTGCCTTTCTAGACAGGCATTACCAGTTTGTAGCTCTTCCATTCGGGTTGGCTACAGCCCCAAGAATTTTTACAAAGGTTCTGGGCTCACTTCTGGCGGTTCTAAGACCGCAAGGCATAGCGGTGGCTCCTTACCTAGACGACATCCTGATACAGGCGTCAAGCTTTCAAATTGCCAAGTCTCATACAGAGATAGTTCTGGCATTTCTGAGGTCGCATGGGTGGAAAGTGAACGAAGAAAAGAGTTCTCTATCTCCTCTCACAAGGGTTTCCTTCCTAGGGACTCTGATAGATTCTATAGAAATGAAAATTTACCTGACGGAGTCCAGGTTATCAAAACTTCTAAATGCTTTCCGTGTTCTTCACTCCATTCCGCCCCCCACGGTGGCTCAGTGCATGGAAGTAATCGGCTTAATGGTAGCGGCGATGGACATAGTGCCATTTGCGCGCCTGCATCTCAGACCGCTGCAATTATGCATGCTCAGTCAGTGGAATGGGGATTACACAGATTTGTCCCCTCTACTAAATCTGGATCAGTAAACCAGAGATTCTCTTCTCTGGTGGTTATCTCGGGTCCATCTGTCCAAAGGAATGACCTTTCGCAGGCCAGATTGGACTATTGTAACAACAGGTTACAGGTTGGGGTGCAGTCTGGAACTCCCTGAAGGCTCAGGGTTCATGGACTCAGGAGGAGAAACTCCTCCCAATAAATATTCTGGAGTTGAGAGCAATATTCAATGCTCTTCTAGCTTGGCCTCAGTTAGCAACACTGAGGTTCATCAGATTTCAGTCAGACAACATCACGACTGTGGCTTACATCATCCATCAAGGGGGGACCAGGAGTTCCCTAGCGATGTCAGAAGTCTCCAAGATAATTCGCTGGGCAGAGACTCACTCTTGCCACCTATCAGCGATCCATATCCCAGGGGTAGAGAACTGGGAGGCGGATTTTCTAAGTCATCAGACTTTTCATCCGGGGGAGTGGGAACTCCATCCGGAGGTGTTTGCTCAATTGGTTCTCCGTTGGGGCAAACCAGAACTGGATCTCATGGCGTCTCGCCAGAATGCCAAGCTTCCTTGTTACGGATCCAGGTCCAGGGACCCAGAAGCGGCACTGATAGATGCTCTAGCAGCGCCTTGGTTCTTCAACCTGGCCACCGTTTCCTCTGCTCCCTCGTCTGATTGCCAAAATCAAACAGGAGAGAGCATCGGTGATATTGATAGTGCCTGCGTGGCCACGCAGGACCTGGTATGCAGACCTAGTGGACATGTCATCCTTTCCACCATGGACTCTGCCTCTGAGACAAGACCTTCTAATACAAGGTCCTTTCAATCATCCGAATCTACTTTCTCTGAGACTGACTGCATGGAGATTGAACGCTTGATCCTATCAAAGCGTGGCTTCTCCGAGTCAGTAATTGATACCTTAATACAGGCACGAAAGCCTGTCACCAGCAAAATTTACCACAAGATTTGGCGTAAATATCTTCATTGGTGTGAATCCAAGAATTACTCATGGAGTAGGGTTAGGATTCCTAGGATATTGTCCTTCCTCCAAGAGGGTTTGGACAAAGGACTATCAGCTAGTTCTTTAAAGGGACAGATTTCTGCTCTGTCTATTCTTTTACACAAGCGTCTGGCAGAAGTTCCAGACGTTCAGGCATTTTGTCAGGCTTTAGTTAGAATTAAGCCTGTGTTTAAACCTGTTGCTCCCCCATGGAGCTTAAACTTGGTTCTTAAAGTTCTTCAAGGGGTTCCGTTTGAACCCCTTCATTCTATTGATATCAAACTTCTATCATGGAAAGTTCTTTTTCTGATGGCTATTTCCTCGGCTCGAAGAGTCTCGGAGTTATCTGCCTTACATTGTGATTCTCCTTATCTGATCTTTCATTCAGATAAAGTAGTTCTGCGTACAAAACCTGGGTTTTTACCTAAGGTGGTTTCAATTAAGAGATTGTTGTTCCATCATTATGCCCTAATCCTTCTTCAAAGAAGGAACGTCTTTTGCATAATCTAGACATAGTCCGTGCATTGAAGTTTTACTTGCAGGCTACTAAAGATTTTCGCCAAACATCTAACCTGTTTGTTATTTACTCTGGACAGAGGAGAGGTCAAAAGGCCTTGACAACCTCTCTTTCTTTTTGGCTTCGGAGTATAATCCGTTTAGCATATGTGACTGCTGGACAGCAGCCCCCTGAAAGAATTACAGCTCATTCTACTAGAGCTGTGGCTTCCACCTGGGCCTTTAAAAATGAGGCCTCTGTTGAACAGATTTGCAAGGCTGCGACTTGGTCTTCGCTTCATACGTTTTCAAAATTTTACAAATTTGATACTTTTGCTTCTTCGGAGGCTGTTTTTGGGAGAAAGGTTCTACAGGCAGTGGTTCCTTCCGTTTAAGTTTCTGCCTTGTCCCTCCCATCATCCGTGTACTTTAGCTTTGGTATTGGTATCCCACAAGTAATGGATGATCCGTGGACTGGATACACTTAACAAGAGAAAACATAATTTATGCTTACCTGATAAATTTATTTCTCTTGTAGTGTATCCAGTCCACGGCCCGCCCTGTCCTTTTAAGGCAGGTCTAAATTTTAATTAAACTTTAGTCACCACTGCACCCTATGGTTTCTCCTTTCTCGGCTTGTTTCGGTCGAATGACTGGATATGGCAGTTAGGGGAGGAGCTATATAGCAGCTCTGCTGTGGGTGATCCTCTTGCAACTTCCTGTTGGGAAGGAGAATATCCCACAAGTAATGGATGATCCGTGGACTGGATACACTACAAGAGAAATAAATTTATCAGGTAAGCATAAATTATGTTTTTGCATTAGAGGGAGTTGATGCCGCGCTCGTCTTAAAGTTTCGAAAGGCACGAAAATTAGTTTGTTTGGTCCTTAATTTCAGTAATGTGAGAAAGTAATAAGAATATAACCTTTTACAGCAAGCATGATACTAGTCGTTATTAAATCACTGTAATCAGGCTTACCTTAAATAAATCCGGTATTAACAGCATTTTCTAGCATATTCATTTCTCTAGAAAAATTTAAACTGCACATACCTCATAGCAGGAGACCCTGCACGCCATTCCTCCAGCTGAAGTTACCTCATCTCTTCAGTTATGTGTGAGAACAGCAATGGATCTTAGTTACAACCTGCTAAGATCATCAAAAACCACAGGCAGACTCTTCTTCAACTTTCTCCCTGAGGCTAAAACAGTACAACTCCTTTACCATTTGAAAATAATAAACTTTTGATTGAAGATAAACTACATAAATTCACCACATCTCTCTAGCTACTTCCTATCTAGTCGAGAGCTGCAAGAGAATGACTGGTAGTGGCAGTTAGGGGAGGAGCTATATAGACAGCTCTGCTGTGGGTGATCCTCTTGCAGCTTCCTGTTGGGAAGGAGAATATCCCACAAGTAATGGATGATCCGTGGACTGGATACACCTTACAAGAGAAACACACTCATACGTAAGGATTCATATATAGACACTCTAGCAGACACGCAAAGAAACACACAAACACATTCAGACACAGACACCCACACAGGCACTCAGCACTTGTTTACATTGACCTGACAAGTAATGAGGTAGACTACAGTTTTGTCATAAAAGTTGATTTACAAGGCAAAATATGGAGTTCTGATTATCTTTTTTGTCAAGGAAGATGCCAACTATATGATGCCAACAGCATGCAGTGACTGAAAGGAAGGGCCCTGAACTGCCTAAAAAATTATTTAAAGGTTAAATGGTGGATTGGTGACTTCCGGAAAGGTCTCAAAGTCTGTAAAAAGATGTGAATAATCAGTAGTAAGGTCAAAATGTCCTAAAAAGGAACAGACAATTGAGACACACACACACACATAAACTCAAGCACAAACTTGCACATACACCCAAGGTAACATCCACATAGACAGCCTCAGAAAACATACAAAGACATACACACTCACAGACACCCACAGAAAACACACAAAGACATACACACACACACAGACACCCACAGAAAACACACAAAGACATATACACACACACCCCCTCACTGAGACATCCACAGAAAACACATAAAGACATACACACACACCCAAGCTCATAGAGGCATCCATAGAAAACACACAAAGACATGCACACCCACCCTTACAGAGGCATCCACAGTAAATACACAAAGACACACGCACACCCTCACAGAGACACCCACAGAAAATGTACAAAGACATACTCACCCTCACAGGGATATCCACAGAAAATGCACAAAAACAGACACACACAATCAGAAAAAAATACATGCTCACTCATAGAGACACCAATAAAAGCACAAAGACATAAACACACAGACACTCACAGGAGGGAAAATGTCTTCACATTGCCATCCCCTAAATCAACAGTGTGTGACATGCATGATAAAAAAATAGCAGAAATTAAGAGATCACTTTTTAAAGAATCATATTTGTAAATGTGCAAACAAAAATACTTTGAATTTAAAATTGCACATTAATGATCTGTCAGAATAGGTAGATGAATAAAAGTACTTTTGAAAGGTTGACATATGTTTCCTCATTTTCCCCAACCAAGAGCACCACTTTAAATCTGGTGTACAAATGTTCCCATCTATCAGCTGTACTTATGGATTTTGAAAAGGCTGTACTCTATATGGTCTTGGTGGAACCATAAGCTGTGGTATTCAGTCTCATACCATTAGATCTGGTTAAATTCAGGATTTAGACTTATTTGTATGTATTTCAAAATTAAGTCAGCTGTATTGTCTCATTTCAAACACTGAGCAATCTTAGCCTGAGAATATAACCTTTTATGTAGATGTAAAAATCTTAGATAAAATGCCTTCTGGCATCTGGGAAGTCCTTGCATAAATGGGCAGTAAACTGGAATGTAATAAAAAAAAATATATATATTTATATATATAATATAATATATATATATATATATATATATATATATATATATGTGTGTAAATAAAAATTAAAAAAGGGCACCTATCATTTGTATATTGAGGAGGAAACATTTCTGCATGGTTTTAAATATAGAATTTCTACAAGTCTGTCTCACAATGTGCATAGTGGTTTAGTGCACACTCAGAAATCATCTCAAATGCTAATGCTTTACTCCTTGTAATGACATTTCCTGCGCTCAATAGAACTATTTTAATGATAGTTGTGCTTGCCTCATGGGGCCCCCTTGGTCCAGTGGGCCCCTGACAAGAGTGACCCCTTTTACCCCTGATGGCGGCACTGTATGCAAGCAACAGTGCAATATGAAACTATTTTGACACATCTGAGCATTTAATTTTTGCACTTTTATTAAGTATAAGCTAGTGCTACTAGAAAAATAAAATCATATGAAAATAGCACTATTAGTATTCAAAACATGACCTTAATTAGTTTAGAGGTTAGTTAAAAAAATTTCTCTGTAGGCAAGCATGTAATAACTATTTTATTGGCACTGAATAGCAGCTCATAAAATCTCCCTGTAGCTACAGAGAAATAACAGAGAAATAACACACACAGCGACCCATCCCAACATCCTTGTGTTGACATATTTATTTTCTCATGAGTTAAGATGAATGTCAGTCACAAGCTTGTCATGATTGTGTGTGTGCCGGCCGGCACGAGCTCCTCTGTTAGTATCTTACGTATTCACATGCTTTAGGTAAACAAAACAAAGTATCACTTCTGCTTCGTATAAATAATTATTTCTCTAACTGACCATAATCAAGACATTGTAGTGTTCAAAATTAATAGATCTATGATTATTTTATTTATATCAAATTCCTTGCTTTTACCCCTGCAGTTGTTTTAAACAGGGCTCAAAATCTCGCCCTCTTGCTTTGGCTTAGTAGAAATTGAACCAGGCGTGTAGGCGCAGCGGCATAATGCAGCCATGAAGATGGAGTAATGTTGTGCCGGCATTAAGGAGCTGGGGAGAAGCAGGGGCAACAGTTTTGTTTAATTTCCCTGCAGCCTTAGATTGAACCTGCCCTGGTTTACACAACTTTGCATCATGTTGGATATATGTTAAAATAACCAGCAAATGTTTATATTTTGATTAATTGTATTAAAAGTACCCCTCTATGTGTTATGGTTAAAGTAAAATAAACAAATACTTTACTATAAGGTGTTTCACAATGGCTAAACATATGCAAAGAGGAGCTGGAGTAGAGAATTGTGTGGGCAGGTGATGGGTGGGATAAGAAGTGGGGAGTAACATTTTTGCCTGGCTAGTAGCTTAGGACTTAGGATTTTGACCTTGTTTAAATACAGTCATGGCCAAAAATATTGTCACCCCTGCATTTCTGTCAGATAATGCACCACTTCTCCCAGAAAATTGTTGCAGTTACAAATGTTTAGGGCTTCTCATGTTTATTTCTTTTGTTTGTATTAGTATGACACAAAAGATTGGAGGAAAAAAAGCCAAATCTTACACATTTCACGCAAATACAGAAAACATACAGATGAACTTAACTAGGCTTAGAACATAAGCTGGAAATACTTCCTTGCTTAGTCCCTCCTTACTCCCAGGGTACAAACTCTTTCACAAAGGTAATATCTCCTGTAGCATATCAATCTGACCCTGCCAAATGACAGCCCAGCACCGGAATACCAGGTAAATCTCCTTTGAACAAGGGAAAACAAACAAACCCCAGACAAACGTTTCGGCCTCTATGGGCCTCGTCAGTGAGGTGCAGTTGTATCTCTCTAAGGCATGTGTGCAATGAGGCCACGTCTGGTTGCCCCTTTTACTCTTAGGGAGACCTAAGAGAATTTGCATAAACACAGAAAAACATAGAGATGCACTCAACTAGGCTTAGAACTGAAGCTGGAAATACTTCCTTGCTTAGTCCCTCCTTACTCCCAGGGTACAAGCTCTTTCTGCACACTATGCCTTTCACAAAGGTAATATCTCCTGTAGCATATCAATCTGACCCTGCCAAATGACAGCCCAGCACTGAAATACCTGGCAAATCTCCTTTGAACAGGGGAAAACAAACAAACCCCAGACGTACGTTTCAATACATTTCACGCAAAACCCCAAAAATGGACTAGACAGAATGATTGGCACCTTCTCAAAATTGTAAGAAATAATTGCATTCCAAGTTTGTGATGCTCCTGTAATTTGTAATTAGACTCACCTGTATCAATTAACAAAACAGCAATTGGGAAAAGGAACCCTTCCTATCTGAGAGGCCTGGAGCAGTTGACGAAAGAAGAGTGGCCAAAAATTCCAGTAGAGAGGTGTAAGAAACTCATTTAAGGGTACAGGAAGCGATTGATTTTCTGGGCGAAGTGGTGCATTATCTGACAGAAATGCAGGGGTGCCAATATGTTTGGCCATGACTGTAAAAGCAGAGTATTTGTATATGGTCCAATCACTGGCCAAGTCCTCATCTGGAGCAGAATTGGGGTTTCAACAATTGTTTTACATTAGTAAATATTATGTAAGTGTCTACATTTAGATGCTAATAAACAAGTGCTACCCAGGTGGTGAACAAAAAATGGACCGGCTCCTAAGCTTACATTCTTGCTTTTTCAAATAAAGATACCAAGAGAATGAAGAAAAATTTATAATAGGAGTAAATTAGAAAGTTGCTTAAAATTGCATGCTCTATCTGAATCATGAAAATATATTTTTAACTATACTATCCCTTTAAATGGTCATCATAGTCAAAAAAATTAAATGCTGTAATTCTTTAGGAACATGTCATTTTAAGACTATCGACCCTTTGCATGGATTCAAATACACAGTAGAACACTGCTGGTCTCGAGTGGAAACCACCACTGATCCCATCAGCAGTGATAATTGCACTTCTGAGTTGTGGAACTAGTGCTGCTGATTAGATCAGCGTCAGGTTCTGTGAGTCCCAAGCAGCCCTTCAACTGTGTGTTTAATAACCCTTTTGTTGCGGTTAAATGCACAGTAGTTTAGAATCGATAGTCTTAAAGTGATGGTAAATCCAAGCTTTTGTGAAACTCTAGGATTTACCATTGGAACAAATAAAGGGAACTTTTAGTCATGAAGTATAAAATACTTCATGCTAAAAGCTCCTTTATTTGTCTGAAGCATTCGCCGCACTGAGCTGCTCAGGCAGCACACTGCAGAACGCTATTTTGCTGACATTTCCACCTCTTAGCCAATAGCCGTGCGTGCTATCCGACTTGGCGCCAGCTGGCCCGCACGGCTATTGGCTAAGAGATGGAAACTTCACCTCTTAGCAAAATAGCGTTCTGCTTTGAGCTGCCTGAGCAGCTCAATGCGGCGAATGCTTCAGACAAATAAAGGAGCTTTCAGCATGAATTATTTTATACTTCATGAAAGAAAGTCCCCTTTATTTGTTCCAATGGTAAATCCTAGCGTTTCACAAATGCTAGGTTCTACCAGCCCTTGAATATTAGATGCTCTAATAAATTAGCGCATGTAATTGTTTGTCTATTATGGCCCTTTAAACATATTAAAGCTTACTACACTAGCCCACAGCTACAATGTTCTCATCCCGATAGTTCCTTTCTAAACAAATTGTGATAAGGCTTATTAAACCATGTTTATGCTAGAGAATTGAATACTACATTAAATGCTAGTTGAATGTAACTATCTTGCAGGAAAATCATTAGTGTACTAGTTACATAGAGACCAGGGCCGGATTTACATCTCAGGTGCCTGTAGGCACAAAAACCTGAAGCGCCCCCCCCCACCCCCCCTAGAAAAAAGTGGAAAAAATGAGGACTTTTTTTTATTATTATTTAGGACAACTAAAAATAAATATTAGATGTAAAATTACATTTTCCCTTTTATGGAGATACACAAATACACACACCAATTGCAATATTTGTTGTAATGGAAGCTACACCAAAAATCAATATTCACTTGACTCAAATGGCCATACAATTTCTATTATGTATAACAAAAACAAATCATGTTAAACTTTTAATGCAAAATATTCTAAAGAAAACCCTATTTAAAGGGACATCAAATGTGACAGTTTGCTGGGCATTTTATTATTGCACTAGTGCTTGCAGATAAGTGTGTTAGCCTCTTGCAAAAGAGTTAAACACATAGTCAATGTCAGTTCTGAGACAGCAATACACATCTGTGCAGACCCAGATGGGCTCATAGGACATGTTTATTGACAAGCCATTAGTGTATTGCTTTTCTGGAGATGACTTTGACTATGTGCTTAACATTTTGTTGGAGTCAAACACAGTTTTGTGTAAACAATAGCAATATTAAAACTAGCAGCATGCAAGCTCATCACCATCAACAACCTGTGCAGCCAGTGGAAGAAAATATAAAATGTAGGGAAAAAAATCTTGTAAACTCTGATATTTTTGGTACAAACACACACAGATGTTACATTTATTTTGTTCTGAAATATAAATATCATATGATGTTGCTCTCAAAGGAAAACATGGAATGTTGTAGATTATATGTAATCCAGGGGTCAACAAATGTGTTTAAAATTAGAATTTAGAAATTCAATGGGAGGGGTTTAGTTTTAATCTTTGCCCCTCTCTCCTTCATGGCTCCCTCAACTGCTGTAACATATTCCCAATGAAACACTCGACTTTGTAGGCACCTGGCAGCACAATTCTTACTAAAATAAATGCCCTCATAAAAAAAAAAAAAAAAAAAAAAAAATTTTTTTTTTTTTTTTTTTTTTTTTTATTATTGACAGGCAGGCGCCCCTCACTGCAAGGCGCCTGTAGGCACATGCCTACTGTGCCTAATGGGAAATCCGGCCCTGATAGAGACTCATTGCATATTTGCTTTTAGGCTGCACATTGACCTTTTTGTTTAAAGTAAGCAGCCAGGAAATCTATAAAATAATATCATTTTGAGACTCCTGACAAGTTATAGTAATAAAACTATACAGTGGAGCATCATATTATGTATAATGTGACTGGGCAGTGAGATTTCCAAGCCTTGCGGGTATTTGATCTGCAGGTTTGGCATCGTGAGGACACAGCTACTTGTGAGTTATACTGGCAGAGGTGTCAGGTGTCTGGCCATTATAAACTGGCTGTGATAGGTAGGTTTCTCACCAGAGGTAATGCATCTGTAGAAAAAGTATTAAAGATCTGTAACCCCCATAAAATCTTGTTGCTTTGTAATGAACGTATTGCCATATTAGATGCACTCTGCACATGTGCATTTCTGGCTGTGATTCTTTCTCTGGGCTTTCTTCTACCTGTCAGCATATGGCTCTCTGCTCATTTTCCACACTAAGAACCAATAACAATTAAAACAGTATTTTGTAATTTTAAGAAACCATAATGCCTGCCATACAACTAGTCCTGACAAGCCGTTTATACTGAGATGTATTCATCTTCCCATATCTGCTGCATATGTGTCTGTGTCCATGTTTATGAATATCTCTGCTTGCTGTGCATTTTTTTGCCCATCTGTCTTCCTGTCTTTGCGTTTTATGGCTTAGCTTTGGTATCCCTTGGTTTCTTTGTGAATCTCTTTGTGATATACCCAGGCTGACAGTCTTCTCTTGTGACCCTGCCTGCCTGTTGATCTCTCTTTCCATAATTGTACCTGGTTCACTTCAACAAATTCTTTTTCACAGAGGCCTCTCATAGCTGACCAAACATCATTATCTTAAACTGCTGAAACTCGACTGCTTCCAGACACGAAGGGGTTAATGCACAGAACGGCAGAAACCAGGGGGTAATGACGAAAGTGCAGTCTGTGTGTTTTTGGCAGTGGGACCGGCAGAGAGAGATCCAGTAGAGATCACAGCAGTAACGCGGAACTGTCCCATATCGTAAGTTATCCTGTTGTTTTTTTATGCTGTTGCTTTCAGAGGATGTGTTGTGTACTAGAAAGAGCCTAGAATTTCAGCTGATGTCACTTTGCACTGCACCTCTGTGCCATTCTACTGCAAAAACCCCAGCCCTGCATTACTGCACAGGGCTCTATCATCACTGCACCCAGCCCTCTCTGGACAAGCACACAACTTTCTCTGCACACACATGTTATGGTTCACTGCTGATGCACCTTACTCACACCCCAGTATATGCACACTTTTGCTGCTGCACCTCAGCATGATCCCACACAAACAGTGCCCTGAATTATTTCTCCTGTCATAAAATATTACTTAGCAAAAAAAAGGGTCAGGAGAAATGTACAGTGCTTTAAAAAAATATTTAAGTGCCTATGTACTTGAGGTCAACATTGAAACAAGCTGTTGTGTTTTAAATGTCCTGTAGGACTCATCTTGTGTTAATATGACTATGGAGTCAGTTTTACTGTTAATTGTCTGTTTTTTTTTCTTTGTATGCCCTGGTAATGGAAGAGTTAATAATCTCAGAAATAGTTTACAGATATATGTATCCGGAAGTGTTATAGTGAACAGTACCTTTTTAAAGGGTACTTATTGTTGTGGCAGATAGTTGCCTCAGACTTGCCAGGCGGGGAGTGGTTAAACACTTCCCTGAGCCTTTGTGGCTGGCTTTCATCTCATTTTCTCATAAGTTATATGGACGGCTGTAAAGCACTCTGCTTAATAGGTTCAGACGTGCCCTGCATTGCATTCCCATGATTACTGCAGGAGAACGAGGAGGAGTAGGAGGTGGTGACACTGTTGCTGCAGTTTACAAACCCTGAGTAGCTAAGGGCAGTTCCTCAGCTGTATGTATATAGTTTATAATTAGCCATCTTTTACTCATTACTGAGTTATTGTCTGCTTCACATTGAGGCTATAACTTGCAACCCACAAGTTAGTCACAATCATGGTAAGCTTCTCTTACTTAGGCCCTGATTCTTACAAACTCTCAGAGAGAAAGTCAGCTTCTTTTACTGAGCATTATATTGTAAAGTAAGCATAATAGTGATCCCCTTTAAAGGGACATAGAACACAAAAGTGTTTCTTCTTGATTCAAATGGATCATATGATTTTGAACTTTACAATTTACTTCTAATATCTAATTTGCTTATTTGACTTGGCATCCTTTTATTAAAAGCATACCTAGGTAGGCTCAGGAGCTGGGAGCTAGCTGCTGATTTGAGGCTTCACATATATGCCTTTTGTCATTGGCTTAGTGATGTTTTCAGCTCGCTCCCACTAGTGTATTGCTCCTCCTTCAACAAAAGATACAAAGAGAATGAGACAAAACTGATAATAGAAGTATATTGGAAAGATGTTTTAAAATGTATGCTCTATGTGAATTGAGAAAGAAAAATGAAAAAGGATAGAGCTTTAGAGAATTGGGCCCTGGGTGAGTAATGATTGTTTGTAATCAGTCTGGTGGCCTTTCAGAGAGTTATATTTATTCTCAGTGAATCTGGCTCTCTCCTGTGTGTTATGATCCAGGTCTTATTAGTCAGGCTCTTCCCCCACAAAAACGTATTTAATCCTCATCAGTCAGGCTCTTTGTTTCAGTGTGTTAAAGGAAAATTAAACACAAATGGTAATTCCACACAAAGAGATTAAATTGTGCACTGTAAAACAACTTTGCAGTATGTTTTTATTGCTCATTTGTCCTGATTTTTGGGTTTTCCACTGCCCCAGAGAGACTGGAGCTCATCCTGTAGGCTTCAAAATTCGACCTTGCAACATTGTACACAGTGATTGCTTGGTATTTCCATTTAATGGCCACAAGTTAGATAAAATGAACAGTACTCACAAAGCTTTTCATGAGGTATCTCAATGGACAATGTTAATACAAATAGTTTAAAATGCTTTCTTTTTAAAGACACGATGAGTCCACAGATTTAATCCTTACTTGTGGGATTACACCTCCTGGTCAGCAGGAGGAGGCAAAGAGCACCACAGCAGAGCTTTTATATAGATCCTCCTTTCCCTCCCACTCCAGTCATTCTCTTTGCCTACATTAGTGATAGGAAGAGGTAAAGTGAGGTGTTAGATTAGATTCTTCAATCAAGAGTTTATTATTTTTAAAGTGGTGCCAGAGTGTGCTGCTTTGTTCTAGGGTGTAGTCTAGTCCATATCAGTCTCTGTAGTAGAGCTTTTGGTGGCTTTATTTAACTCAGGCTTATCTTATTCTACACGGCTATGGGAGGGAGAGGACCTCTTACACCTGCTGGACTGTCCTGCTGTCGGACAGCATTTAAGGTAAGTGCTAACTTTTTATATTCTGGGGAGCAAGACTCAGATTAAAGTGGGCACTTGAAATTCATTTTACTTTTTATTTGAATAAAAGAGACAGTAACGAAGACTTTTTATGGGCTTCTTATGTGGGGACTTGCATCCTTCTGGTATGGAGGGTCCAGTTGTTGACAGCTAAATACAGGCACTGGGGCTGGGAGAAAGCTGAAAGTACTTTACAACTTTTATTTGTGTAAGGGCAGTCTGAAAAGGGGATATTTTGGTTCCCTTTCAGTTTGTTATGGTGGCTTCCGTTACTACGTATTTTTACTCCGGTGTAGGAGAAGTTACGCCCACGATGGGCGGGGCCTCATTTTTGCGCGCTGCTGAATGTTTACTGCGCAGTTTACAGCCGACTGAGGTGGATGCTGTTAATGTAGCTCTGCTACCGCATGTCCTCTGAACAATCAGACAAGCGATTGCAGAGTTTGTGAGCTCCTGTGTGTCCGGATCGTACTTCTCATCAACAAAGGAGAAAGTCTAGTGTTCTGGTTAGGGAGCGAGTCTGGTGGAAGGTAGGCACCTCAGCAGAGTTGTTGAGGTGTATAGGTGTCTCTTTTTGTTTTATTTATTGATGGGGAACGTTTTTTTCAGCTTCACAGTAAAAAAGTTGCGACTTTAAAGTTTAAAGAGACTGTAACGTTTTCTCTTTTGACTTTTCCTATCATTACATTTTTTGTTAATCATTTAATTTGCTTTGGCCTTTTTGTCATTTATCCTTTTAAGGAGACAATAAAAAAAAAAAGTAATAAAGGATTTTTTTTCTTTTATATTTGAGTATAGACATAGAAGCAGTGCAATATGTTACTTGCTCCATGTGTTTGGATGCTACTGTGGAACCACCTGTTCCTTTTTGTTCCTCGTGTATTGAGAGGGATTTAAGTTATAAGAAAAAGATTTTTCATGAGCAAACTTTTTCAAAGGCAGGGGCTTCTCAGAACTCTAAGGATGAGATGCAGAGTTTGCCGCAGCTTTCTCCCCAAGCGTCCCAACCTTTATCGCCCGCTCAAGCAGTGCCCTGTACTTCTTCTCCAGTTTCTGCTGCAGTTACATTAAAGGACATAGCTGCAGTTATGTCTTCTACTCTTTCTGATGCGTTATCTGCCTTTCCCATACTTCAAGGCAAGCATAAAAGGAAGGAAAACTATGTGGTCAATGAAGCTTCTGATGCTATGGTGGCACTCTCGGACGTACCCTCCCAGGGATCTGAGATGGAGGGTATGGAGGTCCTATCGGAAGGTGAAATTTCAGACTCAGGGAGTTCCTTTCCTTTAATCGATTCAGAAGTTGTTTCTTTCAGGTTATACTAGAACAACTCCGCCTGTTACTCAGGGAGGTTTTAGTGACTTTGGACGACTGTGATTCCACGGTAGTGGTCGTTCCTGGGAAATTGAGTAAGTTAGACAGATACTTAGAGGTTCCTTCTTACTCAGATGTTTTTCCAGTTCCCAAGCCAACTTCGGAGATTATTTTTAAAGAATGGGAGAGACCAGGTATTCCCTTCTCTCCTTCTCCTATTTTCAAGAAGATGTTCCCTATAGCTGACGCTGTCAGAGAAACTTGGCAGACAGTTCCTAAGATGGAGGGGGCTATTTCCACCTTGGCCAAACGAACTACTATTCCTATTGAGGATAGTTGTGCTTTCAAGGACCCTATGGACAAGAAGTTAGAGGGTCTACTTAAAAAGATCTTTGTTCACCAGGGTTTGCTATTGCAACCGGCTGCGTGCATCGCCATGGTCACCAGTGCGGCAGCTTATTGGTTTGATGCTCTTGCGGAGTCTCTTAAGACTGAGACTTCTTTAGAAGAAATCCAGGATCGGATTAAAGCTCTGAAAATTATTTTGTTACAGATGCTTCTCTGCAAATTACTAAATTGGCCGCTAAGACTTCAAGGTTTTTCCATCTTAGCCCACAGAGCCTTATGGTTGAAGCCTTGGTCTGCGGACGTATCATCCAAGTCTAAGCTCCTGGCCATTCCTTACAAGGGAAAGACTTTGTTTGGACCTGGCTTGAAGGAAATTATCTCTGACATCACGGGAGGCAAGGGTCATCTCCTTCCTCAGGATAAAAGAACCAAGCAGAAAGGTCGACAAAGTAATTTTCTTTCCTTTCGAAGTTTCATTGGAAATTCCTTCTCTTCTTCCGCTAAACAGGAAGGAAACTATTCACAAATCCAAGTCTTCTTGGAGACCCAACCAATCTTGGAACAAGGGTAAACAATCCAAGAAACCTGCTGCTGATTCCAAGTCAGCATGAATGGTTTGCCCCCGATCCGGGACCGGATCTGGTAGGGGGCAGACTTTCCTTCTTCATTCAGGCTTGGGTGCGAGATGTTCAGGATCCCTGGGCTATAGAAATAGTGTCTCAGGGATACAAATTAGAGTTCAGAAATTCTCCCCCCCGAGGAAGATTTCTTCTTTCAAGATTATCTGCAGACCAGATAAAAAGAGAGGCGTTCTTACATTGTGTAAGAGACCTCTCTTCCATGGGAGTAATTTGTCCCGTTCCGATACAGGGGCAGGGTTTTTATTCAAATCTGTTTGTAGTTCCCAGAAAAGAGGGGACCTTCAGACCTATCTTAGACCTCAAGAGTCTAAAGAGTTCCATCCTTCAAGATGGAAACTATTCGTACCATTCTTCCATTGATCCAGGAGGGTCAATTTATGACGACATTGGATCTAAAGGATGCATATCTTCGTGTTCCTATCCACAGGGATCATCACAAGTTCCTGAGGTTTGCCTTTTCGGGACAAACACTTTCAGTTCGTGGCTCTTCCTTTTGGTCTGGCCACGGCACCCAGAATTTTCACAAAGGTTCTGGGGTCTCTGCTAGCGGTTCTCTGCATTGCGGTGGCGCCTTATCTGAACGATATTCTAATCCAGGCGTCATCTTGTCAACAAACAAGGTCCTATACCGACATTGTGCTAACCTTCCTGAGAACTCACGGGTAGAAGGTAAATCTAGAAAATAGTTCTTTAATCCCGAAGACAAGGGTGCCCTTCTTGGGCACTCTAATCGATTCTTTGTCCATGAGAATTTTTCTGACAGAGGTCAGAAAATAAAAGATTCTGGATACATGTCAAGCCCTTCAGTCCACTCCTCAGCTGTCAGTGGCTCAGTGCATGGAGGTAATCAGATTGATAGTGGCGGCAAAGGACATCATACCGTTTGCTCGGTTTCACCTCAGGCCTCTGCAGTTAAGCATGCTCAGGCAATGGAATGGAGATTATACAGATTTGTCTCCTCAAATAGTCCTAGAACAGGAGACGAGGGATTCTTTTCTATGGTGGTTGTCTCTGGATCATCTATCCCAGGGGACATGCTTTCGCAGACCTTCATGGATGATTGTGACAACGGACGCCAGCCTTTTAGGATGGGGAGCAGTCTGGGGCTCTTTAAAGGCTCAGGGTGTAAGGACTCAGGCAGAATCTCTCCTTCCCATCAACATCCTAGAGCTGAGGGCGATCTTCAATGCTCTTCGGGCCTGGCCTCAGTTGGCTTTGGCCCAATTCATCCGATTCTAGTCGGACAACATAACGACAGTGGCTTACATCAATCATCAGGGAGGTACAAGGAGTTCCTTAGCGATGACCGAAGTAGCAAGGATAATCCAATGGGCGGATTATCAGCGATCCACATCCCAGGGGTGGACAACTGGGAGGCGGATTTTCTGAGCAGGCAGACCTTTCATCCGGGAGTGTGGGAACTCCATCCGGAAATATTCTCCAACCTGATTCTCAAATGGGGTCGGCCGGAGTTGGATCTCATGGCATCTCGTCAGAATGCCAAGCTCTCGAGATACGGGTCCAGGTCCTGGGACCCCCAGGCTGAGCTGATAGATGCCTTGGCAGTTCCTTGGTCCTTCAGCCTAGCATATCTTTCCCCCCATTTGCTCTTCTTCCCCTAGTTATTGCTCAAATCAAACAGGAGAAGGCATCAGTGATCCTCATCGCCCCTGCGTGGCCTCGCAGGATCTGGTATGCCGATCTGGTGGACATGTTATCTCTTCCACCTTGCTAACTTCCATTGAGGAAGGACCTTCTCATTCAGGGACCCTTCCTTCACCCGAATCTAGTTTCTCTGAAGCTAACTGCTTGGAGATTGAACGCTTGATTCTATCCAAGCGGGTTTTCTCTGATTTGGTCATAGATACCTTAATTCAGGCGCGTAAACCTGTAACTAGAAAGATTTACCATAAGATATGGCGTAAATATCTTTATTGGTGTGTATCCAAGGGCTACTCATGGAGTAGGGTTAGGATTCCTAGGATTTTGTCTTTTCTCCAAGAAGGATTGGAGAAGGGTTTGTCAGCGAGTTCCCTAACGGGTCAGATCTCTGCCTTATCTATTTTGTTGCACAAGCGTCTGGCAGATGTCCCAGATGTTCAATTATTTTGTCAGGCTTTGATTAGAATCAGGCCTGTGTTTAAACCAATTGCTCCTCCATGGAGTTTGAATTTAGTTCTTAAAGGGATACTGAAATCAATTTTTTTTCTTTCATGATTCAGATAGAGCATGCAATTTTAAGCAACTTTCAAATTTACTTCTATTATCAACTTTTCTTCTTTCTCTTGCTATCTTTATTTGAAAAAGAAGGCATATAAGCTAAAGAGCCAGCAAATTTATGGTTAAGTACCATGGACAGCACTTGTTTATTGTCCAAACAGCAAGGACAACCCAGGTTGTTCACCAAAAATGGGCCGGCATCTAAACTTACATTCTTGCTTTTTAAATAAATATACCAAGAGAATGAAGAAAATTTGATAATAGGAGTTAATTCGAAAATTGCTTAAAATTGCATGCTCTTATCTGAATCACAAAAGAAAAAATTTGGGTTCAGTGTCCCTGTAAGGTTCTTCAAGGGGTTCCGTTTGAGCCTATGCATTCCATAGATATTAAATTGTTATCTTGGAAAGTTTTATTTCTTGTTGCCATTTCTTCTGATCGAAGAGTGTCTGAGCTTTCGGCATTACAATATAATTCATTCATTCCACTAGGGCTGTTGCTTCCTCATGGGCATTCAAAAATGAAGCTTCTGTAGAACAGATTTGCAAGGCTGCAACTTGGTCTTCTCTTCACACTTTTTCTAAATTTTTACAAATGTTATACTTTTGCTTCGGCTGAGGATGTTTTTGGGAGAAAGGTTCTTCAAGCAGTGGTGCCTTCCGTTTAGGTTCCCTGTCTTGTCCCTCCCTTATCATCCGTGTACTCTAGCTTTGGTATTGTATCCCACAAGTAAGGATGAAATCCGTGGACTCATCATGTCTTTAAAAAGAAAAGAAAATTTATGCTTACCTGATAAATTTGTTTCTTTTTAGACATGATGAGTCCACGGTCTGCCCTATTCTATGTTTTGTAAACTTCAGACACCTCTGCACCTTGGCTTTTCCTTTCTCTTCCTAACTTCGGTCGAATGACTGGAGTGGGAGGGAAGGGAGGAGCTATATAACAGCTCTGCTGTGGTGCTCTTTGCCTCCTCCTGCTGACCAGGAGGCGTAATCCCACAAGTAAGGATGAAATCTGCGGACTCATCGTGTCTAAAAAGAAACAAATTTATCAGGTAAACATAAATTTTCTTTTTAATCTTTTTTGTTTTTGTAAAAAAAGTATTGCAAAATGTTTTTTCCTATCCTGAATGTATCAATATTTTCTTGCACCAGTAGAGCAGACGGAGTTGTCCTTCTCAGCCAGCGAGGATTAGTAGGTAGTACAAAACCATTACTGCAGTTTTAATTTAAATTTAAACAGCTTTTACTTTTTTTTTCCGGTCAAAATAGCATCTTTGACATGTGAAAATGCTGCTCTTTTACATGCATGTTTTTTCTTTCATAATTTAGATAGAGCATACATTTTTAAACAACTTTCCAATTGACTTCTTTTATCTAATTTGCTTCATTCTCTTAGAATCCTTTGTTTAAAAGCATATCTAGATAGGCTCAGGAGCTGTGAGCTAGCTGCTTATTGGTGTCTGCACATATGCCTTTTGTGATTGGCTTACCGGGTGTTCCGCCAATTCCCAGTAGTGCATTGCTGCTCCTTCAAAAAAGGATACCAAGAGAATAAAGCAAAATTGATAACCTAATTGAATTAGAAAAATGTTTACAATTGTGTGCTTTATCTAAATCATGAAAGAGAAAATGTTTGGGTTTTATGTTTCTTTAACCCCTTAATGACCGAGGACGTGCAGGGTACGTCCTCTTAAAAAAGTCACTTAACGACCAAGGACGTACCCTGCACGTCCTCGGTTTGGAAAGCAGCTGGAAGCGATCCTGATCACTTCCAGCTGTTTTCCGGTTATTGCAGGATGCCTCGATATTGAGGCATCCTGCAATAACATTTTTTACCCCTCCGGTGCAGAGAGAGCAACTCTGTGGCCCTCTCTGCACCGGACATCGATGGCCGCATTCGTTGGTGGGCGGGAGCTGAAGTGGGAGGTGGGTGGGCGGCCATCGATGGCTTCTTAGTCAGAGAGGGGGGCGGGATCGGGGGCGGTATCGCCGGGGGCGCGCACGGGGCGCGCGCGTGCACGGGGCGGGAGTGGGTGGGAACCGCTACACTACAGAAAAAAGTTACAAGTAAATTGTAAAAAAATGATAATAAACTTATTTTTTTTAAAGCATCTAAGGGATCAGGAAGGGGTGGGGGGTTGGTATTGGGGGGGGGAAAGCTACACTACAGAAAAGGGACATTTTTTTAATAGTAACAGCATATTTTTCACTAAAATGGGTACTGGCAGACAGCTGCCAGTACCCAAGATGGCGCACATTAAGTCAGAGGGGGAGGGTTAGAGAGCTGTTTGGTGGGGGATCAGTAAGGTTGGGGGCTAAGGGGGATCCTACACATAAGCATATGTAAATATGCTATAAAAAATGCACAAAAAAGCCAAAATGTTCCTTTTATTTTAGTACTGGCAGAGTTTCTGCCAGTACTTAAGATGGCGGGGACATTTGTGGGGTAGGGGAGGGAAGAGAGATGTTTGGGAGGGATCAGGGGGTCTGATGTTTCAGGTGGGAGGCTGATCTCTACACTAAAGCTAAAATTAACCCTGCAAGCTCCCTACAAGCTACCTAATTAACCCCTTCACTGCTAGCCATAATACACGTGTGATGCGCAGCGCCATTTAGCAGCATTCTAATTACCAAAAAGCAACGCCAAAGTCATATATGTCTGCTATTTCTGAACAAAGGGGATCCCAGAGAAGCATTTACAACCATTTGTGCCATAATTGCAAAAGCTGTTTGTAAATGATTTCAGTGAGAAACCTAAAATTGTGAAAAATTTAAGTTTTTTTTTAATTTGATCGCATTTGGCGGTGAAATGGTGGCATGAAATATACCAAAATGGGCCTAGATCAATACTTGGGGTTGTCTACTACACTACACTAAAGCTAAAAATACCCCAAAAAGCTCCTTACATGCTTCCTAATTAACCCCTTCACTGCTGGGCATAATACACATGTGGTGCGCAGTGGCATTTAGCGGCCTTCTAATTACCAAAAAGCAATGCCAAAGCCATATATGTCTGCTATTTCTGAACAAAGGGGATCCCAGAGAAGAATTTACAACCATTTATGCCATAATTGCACAAGCAGTTTGTAAATAATTTCAGTGAGAAACTGAAAGTTTGTGAAAAAATTTGTGAAAAAGTGAACGATTTTTTGTATTTGATCGCATTTGGCGGTGAAATGGTGGCATGAAATATACCAAAATGGGCCTAGATCAATACTTTGGTATGTCTTCTAAAAAAATATATACATGTCAATGGATATTCAGGGATTCCTGAAAGATATCAGTGTCCCAATGTAACTAGCGCTAATTTTGAAAAAAAATGGTTTGAAAATAGCAAAGTGCTACTTGTATTTATGGCCCTATAAGTTACAAAAAAAGCAAAGAAGATGTAAACATTGGGTATTTCTAAACTCAGGACAAAATTTAGAAACTATTTAGCATGGGTGTTTTTTGGTGGTTGTAGATGTGTAACAGATTTTGGGGTTCAAAGTTAGAAAAAGTGTGTTTTTTTCCATTTTTCCTCATATTTTATAAATTATTTTATAGTAAATGATAAGATATGATGAAAATAATGGTATTTTTAGAAAGTCCATTTAATGGCGAGAAAAACAGTATATAATATGTGTGGGTACAGTAAATGAGTAAGAGGAAAATTTCAGCTAAACACAAACGCCGCAGAAATGTAAAAATAGCCTTGGTCCCAAACGGACAGAAAATGGAAAAGTGTTCTGGTCACTAAGGGGTTAAGCGAAAGCCATTCATGATTCAAATTTAAGAGACTATTTAATTTACTGCTATTATCAAATTTATTTTGTTCTTTTGGTATCCTTTAGCATATCTAGGTAGGCTCAGGAGCAGCAATGCAGTACTGGGAGCTAGCTAATGTTTGAAGTCTACGTGCATATGCCTCTTGCCATTGGTTCACCAGGGGCCTGATGATCATATGAAGAGAAATCGCACAAAATGTTTAGCCGCTTTTTTGATTATTATATTGTAATGTATGCATCTCTCCTTCACATCCAGAACTCTGCATAGCGAGATAAACAGCTCTCAAGCTAAAATGTGCATTTTTAAAATTATTTGATTTTAAAATACTGACTATACTTGTTAGATCATCTCACTAAGGCAGAACTTTAGATCAACTGCCCCCAGATGTGTTCAGCTGCTTGTACTGTAGTAGTTCCTTGCTGTTGTGGAACTGATTTTTACTATGTTTTACCCCTTTGCATGCATATAACCGCATATACTGTCTGTTCTAGCCCATTGTCTGCAAATGAGTTCAGCTATCACATTCAGAGCACCTCTAAATCTCTGCTAGAGTTCCCATCATTCTTTATCCAATTTTCTTTGCTCTAACTCTGGTAACATGCTGGATATTGCATGCACAGCATTGATAACATATCCCATATCTGAGCGTGACAGGTGTTCAGAGCTGGATAACATGTTTATGGTAGCTTCCTATCACTGTGCATGTAGCCAAGCCGCACGTACTGCTTCACCCTGCCTATATCTATTTATTTAAGGGGCCCCATAGCCCAGCACCCTTATTTTCCTCCCCCTGTGTCCCCTGCCCCTGTATGTGTATAGCCTACCCCTGTCCCAACATTGTGTTACCTATATAAAGAATAGCGCTATATATTATACCTCCTGACACACCCACATACATACACACAAATAACTGTGACCTTCAACAAATAGAGGAGATGTATTAATGTATGGGGTTGGAGGTGAACTTCTGATTACCTGTATATGGCTGAGGGTATATCTGATTTTGATCTAATTTTCAAAGTTAAAGGGACATTCTTGAGTAAAAATATAAAGGTACATATTTTTAAAGGGCTATTGTAATGAAAACATTACATACTCTAATTTGTAAGAGTATATCATTTTAAGACTCCGACTCTATGGGGCCAATTTAAGAAAAGTGGGAGCAGACATGATACGATGTAGTGTATCTTGTCCGTTGCACATCGATAAATGCAGACAGCATACACTGTTGGCATTTATCATTGCACAAGCAGTTCTGGTGAAATGCTTGTGCAATGCCGCCCCCTGCAGATTTGCGGCCAATCGTCCGCTAGCAGAGGGTGTCAGTCAGCCCGATCGTAAAGGATCGAGCGGATTGAAGACCGCAGCCTCAGAGCAGGCGGACAAGTTATGGAGCAGCGGTCTTTAGACCACTGCCTCATAACTACTGTTTCTGGCGAGCCTGAAGGCATGCATGGAAAAAGGGGCATCAAGCTCCATTCAGAGCTTGATAATTCAGCCCCTATGTGTTTAACCCACATAATGGGATTAAACACACAGTTAAAGTACCATTTGGGAGCAACAGAGCACTGCTGGTTCTGAGCATAAACTGGTGCAGACCCAATCAGTAGCAGAAGCTGTGAGAGTACAGTTGCTGATTGGGTGACTGGTTGTTTTAACTCTGGACCAGCAGGACATTGCTGTACTTAAATTGTGTGTTTAGCCCATTTGAGTTAAAATGGCATGCTCTAATGAATTTGCATGTACCTTTTTTATTATTATGGCCCTTTAAGAATTTGTTTTAAAAAAGAAAAAAAAAGTTCTTTCTTTCACTATGAGCTAAACCCACTGCAAAATTGTTAACTACACAGTCAAAAGTATTTTTTTTTTCTGGGAGATTAAGGGTTAATTCTCCAGCCCCAGACTCCCAGATGCTGGTAATGAAGTCATAATACAGCCCTTTGGGCAAAGTTCACAACGGCAGGCGGAAGTATGTAAAGGTGTGTGTGTATCTTCTTTCATGTGCTTAAACATGACACAGTTGTAATCTGCCAAGCATTTACCTCATTATTTTTTATTATCTTACATCACAGCTTTATCTATATATATTTTAAGTTTTGGATCTCTTGGTTTGTTGTGTGATTGTGGTTATTGTGTGATTCATTTTTGCTCGTGTGGCAATTTAATGCATTTGTTATGTATGTGATGTGTTATGTACCTCTGCCTATCATAAAGCCATTGCTAAGTTTAGGGAGTTCCGGTTATTGGGCGCAGCTTTTCAGTACAGAGGGCCAAATTTTAAGCTTATAGACTTTCATTCTGTTTGGGAATATCCCAGAGTGGATAAAAATCAATTATTTAACAAAAACAAATAAATAATAATAATTTTTTTTTTTTTTTTATTTAAATAGGTTTTTTTTTTTTGTTTTTTTTTTAATAAAATGCTTTTTGACGACAAATCTATTTTAAAAATAGTTTCTGTTTAAGATATATTTATAAGCTAAAGGTTATTCAACCTAAAATATGGATTCGTTTTTAATTATATGTAGCAAGATACTGTATATTCATGGCTGTAAACTTTATTATTTTTTTTGGTAAATTAATTCCATTAATCCATTCAATGTCATGCTCTTCCAGAGGTTTCTGTCCGAATTTTGGCAGTTTTAATATTAAAGATATTATTAAGATTATTATTAGTTTTGTAGATCTCAATACTGCGAATTTGTGTCTGCAGAAATAGCATGCCCCTTCTTCATTGCAAAAATGTTATAAAATAAACGTACAGAGTTGAGAAAACTTTTCGGTTTCAGATAAGCATACAATTTTCAGATTTACTTCTATTATCAAATCTGCTTCATTCTCTTGGTATCCTTTGTTGAAGGAGAGTAATGCTCTACTGCAGTGATTTCAACCTTTTTTTTTGCCACGGCACATTTTTTTACATTAAAAAATCCTGCGGCACACCACCATCCCAAAATTTTACAAAATCACACATTGTAGTCTAATTCAGCATATATATACTATGTATGTATGTGTATGTATATGTGTGTGTGTGTGTGTGTATATATATATATATATATATACACAATTTAGTCAATTCAATTAAGCTTTATTAGCATGACAATAACTACAACTGTATTGCCAAGGCTAGAGGCACAATAATAACAATCAAAAGTTCCACATATTGAGGCTGTTAGGGGGGTACCAGAGATGAAAATAAATTATTAGGTGATATGCAGTAGTTCTGTGCAAGTAAAAGTTCCACTTGTTAGGGCAGTAAGCAGTGCACAAGTATTGAACCCAAAAGCAGAAACTACTGGGGCCCAAGTGATCCTACTGTTAAAGTCCCTAAGCTTTGGGGGCACCAGTATAAGAGTTTCACAATCCGTGGAGGATAAGCACCAATTCACGGCGGCACACCTGATGATCTCTCACGGCACACTAGTGTGCCACGGCACAGTGGTTGAAAATCACTGCTCTACTGGACCCTAACTGAACAAATTGTGTGAGACAATGACAAGCAGGAAGCAATACGAAGGGAAGGAAGCCAATTTAGATAAGAGAAGTAAATTGCTCCCCTTCAAATCTATGTACACAGAATCAACCTATACTTATGGCAAGATTTAACAAAGTAAGGCTGACAGGGGACGGACATCTTTGCCCCTGTCCGCCTGGCTTCGCATCTATTGGGCAGCAATATGCTGCCCACGTTTATAATTGCAAACTATGGCTTGTCTGCAATGCTGCCCCCTGCTCGTGCGCAAGCATGGGCTTTAAAACCCCCACGGTCGGAAAAGTTTGGCAGGATTGACATACGCCACATAACAGGTGGTGAAGTAGGTTAAGAAGCCACCGCTGCTTCACTAATGTGAACCTGCAGCCGACAGCGCTCCAACCCCTTGATAAATCTGGGCCTAAGTTTCAAGAAGCTCACTAAATAGAAGGTTGTTTGGAGTTTAATAGATCTGCACAAAGACCTAAGTGTGAGGAGGGAGGAGCAAGCATAAAAAAATAAAATATAATGTTATTGTTTTAGTTAAATAAAACTATTTAAATTGTTGTCATTATTAAGGTAATGGTTATGTGTCTTTAGTTAAAACGATTTAAATTGTTATTATTAAGGTAATCATTATTTGTCTCCTTCCAATAAAGTACAGCTGAAAAGTTGATCAAATATGAATGATTCACCTATTAAACTGGAGATAGTTCAATTCCCAATAATTCTGCTTAAGATCTTATGGAGATAAAAACTTTATATGTCATATAAAATGAAAGCAGATTGCATGAATACTAAGGTTACCTTAGTGGAATATAAGAAATTGACTATATTGCTGTTTCTAGTAAATAACTATTTAGAATGTCCTACAACCAAATAGTTTCTCTTTTGAAAGTAACTATACTCCATAGTCTCGGCCACTGACATGGAGGTTTAGTACCTTGAATATAGTTTGTACAAAGTAAAGAAAGGAATAGGTAACTTTATAGGCTAATAAATTAATACAGACCCATAAAATACTATTAGAGCAGTAAACATAGAAACTTTTAATATATGCATCTGTAAAATATGGAATCAACAAAGAGTAACAAGAACTTAGATTTGTACTCGTGTATAGCAATAGGGCTCAGGGATATAGCAAGTGATAGGACAAACATCATTGGTATAACAATATAGAGACACATATCAAGACTAACTTATTATTAATGACCATTACTACTAAGGACCCAGCTCTAAAGTTCTAAAAGTCCCCTATACACATTAGAATGTCATGTCCAAGATGTTAACCTATGCCAACTTTTGGTGAGTGAATACTGCTGTTAATGGAGTTCCCAATGAAGATGGCAATGAAGTTCAGCCTGACTCTAATAATGAAGAAAGCACTCGGTGAGCCTAGCAATAGGTGTAAGGGCTTTTTCCCTGGTATGTGTCTCTCTTTAGTCAGGAGATTCTCCGGCCCGGAGCGGCATGAAAAAGACCGCCAGTGGAGAGTATTCCAAGTTAGCCCCAATGGTCAGAGGATCAAAAAGCTGCAATTTCCAAGTACAACAGGCCATCCCAAAGTTAATTGCCCAATGCTTCTCGCTAGTTGGTGATTTATTATCACTATCCATTTCTGTATGCTGACCTTCACATCTGGGTTCCAAGATCTCTAATACGGCAGCTGGATTATGTTCCGGCTTGGACTTCAATGCTGTTGGGCGACAGTCAGAGCCGCTAAGGAGAATAGAGCCCGTGGGGCTATACTGCAGAGTCTAGTGATCAGTAGGTAAGTGGTAAGATACTGGGAGCTCTGGAGCTCTGTTATGTATTCTGGTATGGCAGATGTGGGACGATCAATTATCCCCAGAGAGTACCGTTCCTCTGCGAGCACTGCATGTAGCTCGAGGAAGTAGTCATCCATTAAGGTCTCCATTTCCTTCAATAGCATAAAGACCGCCCCCTCCATTATAACTGTACTTATGTTTAGCCACTATGAGATTAAGTTTCTACTTCTTTATATTTAGGCTCTACGCTGCAAGCATTACTATTATGAACTGCTGATATAGCTAGTTTTAGCATGTACGTGAGCCTGTTTTACCCGGCGAACCGGGGGGGGGAGTTGGTTAGGATGAGTGTTACAAGGCCGCAGCCTCACCAGGTCGGCTGTCCGGAGTGCCGCTTCATCTTGTGCGATTTCTTCAATATGTATAGCTATTGATATAACAGAGATTTGCAGAGTAGTATCAATGCAGTAGAGTCAGTAATTCGCCGTAGATGGTCAGAAAATTGACAGATTATCCGTCAGTTAGCAGGAGCCTCTGTTATTGCGACCTGTCATGGCTGTGGTCCGGACACACCCCCTCCACATTTACATTTTTTATTATTATCATTATTATTTTATTTTAGTCAACAATATTACTTCAGTTTTTTTGTTTTTTTTGCCCTTTTTAGTGTAATATTTAACTTGGTTAAAGGGACATTAAACCCCAAAATTTTCTTTCATTATTCATATAGAGAATACAATTTTTAAAAAGTTTCCAATTTACTTCTATTATCAAAAATATTTCATTTTCATGTTATTCTTTGTTAAAGAGATACCTAGGTAGGTAGCGTGCACATTCCTGAAGCACTACAGGACAGGAAATAGTGCTGCCATCTAGTGCTCCTGCTAATGTATAACATTGTTGCAAAACTGCTGCTATATAGTGCTGCAGACACGTGCACACTCTTGAGCTTACATTTGTGCTTTTCAAATAAGGATAACAAAAAAACGAAGAAAATATGATAATAGAAGTAAATTAGAAAGTTGTTTAAAATTTGATGTTCTATCTAAATCATGAAAGAAAAAAATTGGGTTGTACATCCCTTTAAGAACCATATTACATTGCGCTGAGTTTAGGGAGTCTGACCAATAGTGTCCACTAGAGGGCGTTATAAAAGTGAGTTCAACAGACTAGTTGGGAATGGCAAGTGCTGCATATAACTAGTATGAACCTGCTTTGCTTTAATACATAGTGAAAGTTTAACCCATTCATTTGGTTAATGTGCTAGTCCTATCCAAAGTATCTTATTGCTAGTGGGAAACTGAAAGGGACATAAACTTTCATGCTTCAAACAGAGCATGTACTTTTAAGACACTTTTAAATTAAAGGGACATAAAACTCCTAAAATTTGTCTTTGATGATCCTGATAAAGCATTTAACTTTTAAAAACTTTGCAATTTACCTATATAACCTGTTTCTTCATTCTCTTGGTATCCTTTCTTGAAAAGAATACCTAGGTGGATTCAGGAGCACCAGTGCATTACTGGGAGCTAGGTGGCTTTTCATTGGTTTACCTGATGTGTTCAGCTAAACTCCCGGTAATGCATTGTTGATCCTTCAAAAAACAATACCAAGAGAACAAAGCAAATTTGATAGTGCAAATAAATTGTAAAGTTGTTTAGAATTATATGCTGTATTTGAATTTTGAGATAAAAAAATTGTGTTTCATATCCCTTTAACATCTATTATCAAATGTACGTTCTCTGTTGGAAAGAATATGTGCATATACCCAGGGGCAGCAATGTACTACTGGGAGCTAGCTAGTGATTGGTGGCTACACATAAATGCCTCTTGTCAGAGGTAGAAAAATGTATCTATTGATTCCAACAGAAAAACGTAATTAAACTCTATTGGAATTTTTGAAGATAAATAATTTGATAAGTTTTGCGATTGACTCCAAAATTCTATACAAGTAACAGTGCAATAAAAAAATGTTCCAACTGTATATTACAACATTTACTTGTTGTACTTTTATGTCTTTTTGAAGGGAATATTAAGTCAAAAGCAAACTTTCTAAACTTAGATTGAGCATGCAATTAAAAAAAAAAATTGCTTCATTCTTTTTTATCCTTTGTTGAAGAGTGACGCTAGGTTGGCTAATAAGTTTAGTAGTGTGTTCTTGGCACTCTGTGGCAGCAGTGTCTGCAACATTGTTTATGTAGCAACTTTTAACCCTTCCTAGAGTCACCTTTCAAGGATACTAAATTTGAAATTGGAAAGTTAACACACACAATCTAAATAATGATAATTTCATTTTGACTTTAAAGGCAAATCCAGTGTGGGGATATTTGGGCTGATGACAATATACACATATATTGCTGCAGGCTTTTATTTCTGCATTTTATTCCTCATGTTTGAGCTTTTTTTTAAATATAATGGTTGATTGTTTGCCTTGTTTTTCCTTGTGAGCGGTAGTGAAACTGTGTAGGAGATATTTCAGGCATAGAGTAACAGTTGGTGTGAGGTAGAAAATAGATTTATTAGAGGACGAGTGAGGGAGACATGTTTGGGGATGAGGGCAGAGGTGTCACTAGACCAGGGCAAAAACTGTCATAGCCCCCCCCCCCCATTTCAGCAGCACCCTTTCCTCCTAATGGTATAATTATTTCACATTCCACAGATTTTGAGATGCTTGTCCGTTACTATGAATCATTCTTCTCTATTAGTAAGTCCATGCAAGAGGATATGCGCCTGTACAGCCTTTCTGTACGAATATGCGCTAGATCCTAGTTTCTCAACCTGTGGTACGTGTACCCCTGGGGATACTTGGGGCATTGGCAAGGGGTACTCCAGGAATTGGCCTTCATTATATTTTTTCCTGATCTAACTATTGTAAATATGACATATTAAAGAAAGCTGTGCTTCTCATTTCTACCCTAGATCACTACTAACAGGGCAGACCACTGCTCAATCACTGATTCACCTCAGATTGGTAGAACCTTAGAGTCTGGCTTGTTAGTGACATATGAGGGCTTGAGTTGAGCTTTAATGATATAAAAAGGTAAAGTGCTATGTAAGGTGTATTACAGTGACCAAGTGTCACAGAGGCAAGTACCACTGTAAAATGGGTAAAGTGCATCATACTAACGTGTGCCGCAGTAAAACGAGACAGATAAACTGTGTATAAAATGGTTATTAAAATGAACCGTGTACTGATATTTTGTTCTCCTGTTTCATTTCACTGATTTTAACTAGACAACAATATGTACTAAATGTGGACTTGCCTCACCCAGTTATTATCTACTGTAAATCCATTTCACTATTTTGTACAGAATTTATTTTTGTCAATAAAGCCTTTTGAAACTCCCCCCAAAAAAGAATGGTTATTAAAAATAGAAAGATGTTACCATAAATATTCAAGAGACAAAAAAATGTGTGCAGGCACCAATTAGCAGCAGCTCCCACTAGTGTATGATATGTGCGTATTCATTTTTTAACAAGGGATACTAAGAGAACGAAGCACATTTGAAAATAGAAGTGAATTTAAGTGTCTTAAAATGACTTGCGCTATCTGAATCATGCAAGTTTAATTTTGACTTTCCTATCCCTTTAATCATGTTAGTTGTTAAAAAGTAAACACTGTGCTGCCGAGGGGCAGGGAGACCTGTAAAGGTTACTTGGGTATTGCGTCGGTTGTCTGCTTTTACTGGAAACCTTTTATAAGCAGTCAGCTGTTACCTGTGTAACCTTTGTGGCCTTGCTGTCTGCACCACGTGTCACTAGAGCTCTTTCTCTCGGGAGTCACGTCTCAAGAACTGTGTCAAAGTAATCTGTTTTTATTATTATTGGTGTTTACTGACTGTGAGCCAAAGTGCTGTGAACCTGGTGTTGAGAGAAATAATTTATAGCATGACAATATTATTAGAGTAATAATAGGTGGGGCCTTAATCAGTTTGTGATACCGGCAAAGCTCTTTAAATGTAAATCAGTTAATGTGAAAAATGTGAGATTTGGAAAACTCTGTATATGCAAAGAGGATTTTATGTTCTTTACTACAACAAATCCAATGAATCCGAAACTAAAGCAATTTCATGCCAGTTTTTTATTCCATAATAATTAGTTATAGTTTAGTGTTGTGTATGAAACTAATGCAAGGAAAATCACTTTTAATATACAATTGCAACGTACAATAAATAACTAAATAGAAAGTAACAGTGTTTCTAAATAACGGCTTAAAGACCAGTGATGTACCCTGTACTTCCTTGGTCTTTCTATGGGGATTGTGCAATTAATAGCGTGGTCTTGCCGCCAAGTCTAAACATTTTAAAGCAATATCTGGTTTGATATAACTATTCTTCAATAGCCAAACTCCACCCACTTCTTGCCTCATTTGGAGGGCACAATTCTGGCTTGAGTCTGCAGCTGACAAGGCTAGCCATAGTCATTATGTTTATTTTACAGATGTTCTCTGTTAAACACAGAGCATAATTTCAGAGATTATCAAAGAAGTTTGCAAAACAAAGGTCATGTAATTTAAAGGGATACTGAACCCAATTTTTTCTTTTATGATTCAGATAGAACATGCAGTTTTAAGGAACTTTCTAATGTACTCCTTTTATAAATTTTTCTTTATTCTCTTGGTATCTTTATTTGAAAAAGCAGGAATGTAAGCTTACCTGCTGGCCCATTTTTGGTTCAGCACCTGGGTACAGCTTGCTAATTGGTGGCTAAATGTACCCACCAATCAGCAAGCGCTATCTAGGGTGCTGAGCCAAAAATGGGGCGGCTCCTAAGTTAACATTCCTCCTTTTCAAATAAAGATACCAAGAGAACAAAGAAAAATTGATAATAGGAGTAAAAGTGAAAGTTGCTTAAAATGGCATGTTCTATCTGAATCGTGAAAGAAAAATTTGGGTTCAGTATCCGTTTAAATATATCATATGACCTGGGTAGTTATTATATGTGAAAGAAAAAATATTTCATACCCAAACAAATAAAAAGGTATTCTGCTTTCACAGTTTGAAAGTGTAGACTAAAGTGTACACACAAATAAGGATATTTAAAGGGACAGTCTACTCTAGAATGTGTATTGTTTAAAAAGATAGATAATCCCTTTTTCTCTTGTAAGGTGTATCCAGTCCACGGGTTCATCCATTACTTGTGGGACATTCTCCTTCCCAACAGGAAGTTGCAAGAGGACACCCACAGCAGAGCTGTCTATATAACTCCTCCCCTAACTGCCACCCCCAGTCATTCTCTTGCAACTCTCAACAAGAAAGGAAGTATCAAGAGATATGTGGTGACTTAGTGTAGTTTTACCTTCAATCAAGAGTTTGTTATTTTTAAATGGTACCGGCGTTGTACTGTTTTACTCTCAGGCAGAAATTAGAAGAAGAGTTCTGCCTGGAGGTTTGATGATCTTAGCGGTTTGTAACTAAGGTCCACTGCTGTTCTCACACATAACTGAAGAGTATGGGACAACTTCAGTTGGGGGAACGGTCTGCAGATTACCTGCTTTGAGGTATGTTCAGTATTTTTATTTCTAGAGAGATGAAATGAGTTCTAGAAAATGCTGACAGAGCCTTGTGTATGCACAATGATGCAGTGATTTAACAGCGACTGGGATCATGCTTACAAAACAGGGTAATACTCATGTTATTACTTATATTACTTAGTGACAAAACGTTTACATGACTTCATAAATAGGACGTTTTTTCTCTGAGGGAGATAACTCTTTATTTGGGGTCTAGTTTCCACATGGCTAATCAGATACTCCTAGGAGTACTTTCTTAAGGCCCCTCTGGCATCCAGTACATGGTGGGAGGGGCCTATTTTAGCTCTCTAAATGCGCAGTTTTAATTCAGATTGAGACATCCAGCTTCCCTAGGGGAGTCCTCTGACACCTGTGGACCATTACAAGGGGTTTATTTCTGCACAAAATCGTATTTGAGGGCAGGTAGGAGCCTCAGCAGAGCTGTGGCAGGGTGCTCAACTGTCTTTTAACGTTTTTTAACTTTTTTTAAATCCGGTTTGGGGCCTAAGGGGTTAATCATCCATTTGCAAGTGGGTGCAATGCTGCTTTAGTCCCTTACACACACACTGTAAACATTTCAAAGACTTTACTATATTTTTACACTGTTTTGCAGTTTAAGTGCTAGTTTTTTTCTCTTAAAGGCACAGTAACGTTTTTGTTTAATTGCTGTTTCACCTTTATTAAAGTGTTTTCCAAGCTTGCTTGTCTCATTACTAGTCTGTTAAACATGTCTGACATAGAGGAAACTCCTTGTTCAATATGTTTAGAAGCCATGGTGGAACCCCCTCTTAGAATGTGTACCAAATGTACTGAAATTTCTATAAACTATAAAGACCATATTATGGCGTTTAAGATTTATCTCCAGGGGGTTCTCTGACTGAAAAAAGGGAGATTATGCCATCTAGCTCTCCCCATGTGTCAGAACTTATAACTCCCGCTCAAGTGACGCCAAGTACATCTAGCGCGTCTAATTCTTTTACCTTACAGGACATAGCGGCAGTTATGAATAATACCCTCACAGAGGTATTGTCCAAACTGCCAGGGTTACAAGGAAAGCGAGATGGCTCTGGGGCTAGAACTAATACAGAGCTTTTTGACGCTTTAATGCCTGTGTCCGATATACCCTCACAATACTCAGAAGCCGAGGCAGGTGAGCTTCTATCTGTGGGTGACATTTCAGACTCAGGGAAGGCGTTACTTCAGTCTGATTCTGAAATGACAGCGTTTAAATTTAAGCTTGAACACCTCCGCTTATTGCTTAGGGAGGTTTTAGCGACTCTGGATGACTGTGACCCCATCGTGGTTCCAGAGAAATTGTGTAAAATGGACAAATACTTTGCAGTGCCTGTTTACACTGATGTTTTTCCAGTCCCAAAGAGGTTTTCGGAAATTATTACTAAGGAATGGGATAGACCAGGTGTGCCGTTCTCTTCCCCTCCTGCTTTCAAAAAGATGTTTCCCATAGATGCCGCCATGCAGGACTCGTGGCAGACGGTCCCTAAGGTGCAGGGAGCAGTCTCTACCCTAGCTAAGCGTACAACTATCCCCGTCGAGGACAGTTGTGCTTTCCTAGATCCTATGGATAAAAAATTGGAGGGTCTCCTTAAGAAAATTTTTATACATCAAGGTTTTATTCTCCAGCCTCTTGCATGCATAGCCCCAGTTACTGCTGCAGCGGCTTTTTGGTTTGAGTCTCTTGAGGAGGCTCTGCAGGTAGAGACCCCGTTAGACGATATTCTAGACAGGATTAAAGCTCTTAAATTAGCTAATTCCTTTATTTCTGACGCCGTTTTTCAGTTAACCAAACTAACGGCTAAGAATTCAGGTTTTGCCATTTTGGCGCATAGGGCGCTATGGCTTAAGTCGTGGTCAGCAGATATACTTCAAAGTCTAAACTTCTTAACATCCCATTCAAGGGACAGACCCTATTCGGGCCTGGTCTGAAGGAGATCATTTCTGATATTACTGGAGGAAAAGGTCACGCCCTTCCTCAGGATAGGTCCAATAAGTTAAGGAATAAACAGAATAATTTTCGTTCTTTTCGAAACTTCAAGAGTGGCGCAGCTTCAACTTCCTCTAATGCAAAACAAGAGGGAAATTTTGCCCAGCCCAAACCAGTCTGGAGACCTAACCAGGCTTGGAACAAGGGGAAGCAGGCCAAGAAACCTGTGGCTGTCTTTAAGACAGCATGAAGGAGTAGCCCCCGATCTGGGACCGGATCTAGTGGAGGGCAGACTTTCTCTCTTCGCCCAGGCTTGGGCAAGAGACGTCCAGGATCCCTGGGCGCTAGAGATTGTTTTCCAGGGATATCTTCTGGAATTCAAAGGGTCATCTCCAAAGGGGAGAATTCATCTCTCACAACTATCTGTAAACCAGATAAAAAGAGAGGCATTCTTACGTTGCGTTCAAGACCTACTGGTTATGGGAGTGATCCACCCAGTTCCAAGTGAAGAACAGGGGCTGGGTTTCTATTCAAACCTGTTTATAGTTCCCAAAAAAGATGGAACTTTCAGACCTATCTTGGATCTCAAGATCCTAAACAAATTTCTCAGGGTCCCATCCTTCAAGATGGAGACAATCCGAACCATCCTCCCTGTGATCCAGGAGGGTCAATATATGACTACAGTGGACTTAAAGGATGCTTATCACCACATTCCGATTCACAGAGATCATCAGTTCCTCAGGTTCGCCTTCCTAGACAGGCATTACCAGTTTGTGGCTCTTCCCTTCGGGTTAGCCACGGCACCAAGAATCTTTACAAAGGTTCTAGGGTCCCTTCTGGCGGTTCTAAGGCTGCGGGGCATAGCGGTAGCCCCTTAACTAGACGACATTCTGATTCAGGCGTCGACTCTTCAAATCGCCAAGTCCCATACGGACATTGTTCTGGCCTTTCTGAGGTCTCATGGGTGGAAAGTGAACATAGAAAAGAGTTCTCTCTCTCCTCTCACAAGAGTTTCCTTCCTAGGAACTCTAATAGATTCTGTAGAAATTAAAAATTTTCAGACAGAAGTCAGGATATCAAAGATTCTAACCTCTTGCCATGCTCTTCATTCCACTTCTCGGCCGTCAGTGGCTCAGTGTATAGAAATGATCGGCCTAATGGTAGCGGCAATGGACATAGTTCCGTTTGCCCGCCTACATCTCAGACCACTGCAACTTTGCATGCTCAACCAGTGGAATGGGGACTACACAGATTTGTCTCCTCTGTTAGATCTGGATCAAGAGACCAGGGATTCTCTTCTCTGGTGGTTATCTCGAGTCCATCTGTCCAGGGGAATGAGTTTCCGCAGGCCAGAGTGGACTATAGTGACGACAGATGCCAGCCTTCTGGGCTGGGGCGCAGTCTGGAACTCCCTGAAGGCTCAGGGTTCGTGGACTCAGGAGGAAGCCCTCCTTCCGATAAACATTCTGGAACTAAGAGCGATATTTAATGCTCTTCAGGCTTGGCCTCAACTAGCTGCGGCCAAGTTCATCAGATTTCAGTCGGACAATATCACGACTGTAGCCTATATCAACCATCAGGGGGGAACAAGGAGTCCCCTGGCCATGATGGAGGTTTCCAAGATAATTCTATGGGTAGAGTTTCACTCTTGCCATCTCTCAGCTATCCATATCCCAGGAGTAGAGAACTGGGAGGCGGATTTTCTAAGTCGGCAGACTTTTCATCCGGGGGAGTGGGAGCTCCATCCGGAGGTATTTGCCCAGCTGATTCATCTATGGGGCAAACCAGAACTGGATCTGATGGCGTCTCGTCAGAACGCCAAGCTTCCTCGTTATGGGTCCAGGTCAAGGGATCCCCAGACAACGCTGAGAGATGCTCTAGCAGTGCCCTGGTCCTTCAGCCTGGCTTATGTGTTTCCACCATTTCCTCTCCTCCCTCGTCTGATTGCCAAGATCAAGCAGGAGAGAGCTTCAGTGATTTTGATAGCACCTGCGTGGCCACGCAGGACTTGGTATGCAGACCTGTTGGACATGTTATCTCTTCCACCATGGACTCTGCCACTGGGACAGGACCTTCTGATTCAAGGTCCGTTCCAGCATCCAAATCTAGTTTCTCTGCGACTGACTGCTTGGAGATTGAACGCTTGATCTTATCCAAGCGGGGGTTCTCTGAGTCGGTCATAGATACCTTGATTCAGGCTCGAAAGCCTGTCACCAGGAAAACTTATCATAAGATATGGCGTAAATATCTTTATTGGTGCGAATCCAAAGGCTACTCATGGAGTAAGATCTGGATTCCTAGGATTTTGTCCTTTCTCCAAAAAGGATTGGAGAAGGGGCTATCAGCTAGTTCCTTAAAGGGACAGATATCTGCTTTATCAATTCTACTGCACAAACGTCTGGCAGATGTTCCAGACGTTCAGTCGTTCTGTCAGGCTTTAGTTAGAATCAAGCCAGTGTTTAAACCTGTTGCTCCGCCATGGAGTTTGAATTTAGTTCTTAAAGTTCTTCAAGGGGTTCCGTTTGAACCTATGCATTCCATAGATATTAAGCTTCTATCTTGGAAAGTTCTGTTTTTAGTTGCTATCTCTTCGGCTCGAAGAGTTTCTGAACTATCTGCATTGCAATGCGACTCGCCTTATCTTGTTTTCCATGCTGATAAGGTGATTCTGCGTACCAAACCTGGATTCCTTCCTAACGTTGTTACTAATAAGAATATTAATCAGGAAATTATTGTTCCTTCTCTGTGTCCTAATCCTTCCTCTAAGAAGGAGCGTCTATTGCACAACTTGGACGTGGTTCGTGCTTTAAAGTTTTACTTGCAAGCGACCAAAGATTTCCGTCAAACATCTTCTTTGTTTGTTGTCTATTCTGGAAAACGTAGAGGTCAAAAAGCTACGGCTACCTCTCTTGCCTTTTGGCTAAAAAGCATAATCCGTTTGGCATACGAGACTGCTGGACAGCAGCCTCCTGAAAGAATTACAGCTCACTCTACTAGAACGGTGGCTTCCACATGGGCTTTTAAAAATGATGCTTCTGTTGAACAGATTTGTAAGGCTGCGACTTGGTCTTCGTTTCATACCTTTTCCAAATTTTCCAAATTTGATACCTTTGCTTCTTCGGAGGCTATTTTTGGGAGAAAAGTTCTTCAAGCAGTGGTGCCTTCTGTTTAACCATCTGTCTTGTCCCTCCCGTTCATCCGTGTCCTGTAGCTTTGGTATTGTATCCCACAAGTAAAGGATGAATCCGTGGACTCGTCTTACCTTTATAGAAGAAAGTTACATTTATGCTTACCTGATAAATTGATTTCTTCTATGGTAAGACGAGTCCATGGCCCGCCCTGTCATTTTAAGACAGATTATATTTTTTGATTTTAAACTTCAGTCACCTCTGCACCTTGTAGTTTCTCATTTTCTTCCTGTACCTTTGGTCGAATGACTGGGGGGTGGAGCTAAGGGAGGAGCTATATAGACAGCTCTGCTGTGGTGCTCTTTGCCACTTCCTGTTAGCAGGAGGATAATATCCCACAAGTAAAGGATGAATCCGTAGACTCGTCGTACCATAGAAGAAATTAATTTATCAGGTAAGCATAAATTTACTTTTTGTTCCTTTCGTAACTTCAGAGGAAAGCTTTCCCCTTCTTCTTCCAAGCAGGAACAATCCAAGTCTTCTTGGAAACACAATCAGTCTTGGAACAAGGGGAAACAATCAAAGAAACCTGCAGCTGGTTCCAAATCAGCATGAAGGGTTTGCCCCCGATCCGGGATCGGATCAGGTGGGGGAGCAGACTTTCTCAGTTCTCTCAAGCCTGGATACGAGATGTCCCAGATCCCTGGACTGTGGACATAGTATCCCGGGGCTACAAATTGGAATTCAAGACTTTTCCTCCCAGAGGCAGATTCCTATTCTCAAGATAATATGCAGACCAGATAAAGAGAGAGGCGTTCTTGAAATGTATACATTATTTTTCCTCCCTGGGAGTTATAGTTCCAGATCCAGCGCAGGAACAGGGTCTCGGGTTCTACTCCAACCTATTTATTGTTCCCAAAAAAGAGGGAACTTTCCGACCCATTCTAGATTTGAAGTGTCTACACAAGTTTCTCAAAGTTCCAACCTTAAAGTTGGAGACTATACGCTCCATTCTTCCTTTAGTACAAGGGGTCAGAACATGACAACCATAGACCTAAAGGATGCGTATATTCATGTTTCTATTCACAGGGACCATCACAGATTCCTGAGATTTGCCTTTCTGGACAAACATTTCCAGTTCGTGGCCCTTCCATTTGGTCTAGCCACGGCTCCCAGAATTTTTTCAAAGGTTCTGAGGGCTCTTTTGGCAGTGATCCGTTCTCATGGAATTGCTGTGCCACCCTACCTGGACAACATATTGGTTCAGGCGCCATCAACAAACAAAATCTCACTTGTTGTCTTTTCTTCGTTCCCACGGATGAAATGTGAATCTGGAAAAAAGCTCCCTTTTCCCTGCTACAAGAGTAGTGTTCTTAGGGACCATAATAGATTCTCTATTGATGAAGATTTTTCTGACAGAGGTCAGGAAAAACAAAATCATTTTCTCTTGCCACTCTCTTCAGGCTACTGCTCATCTTTCAGTGGCTCAATGTATGGAGGTAATCAGTCTGATGGTGGCTTTCATGGACATCATTCCTTTTGCTCGATTCCATTTGAGAGCTCTCCAGTTGACAATGGAATGGCGGCCATGCGGATCTATCTCAGATCAGTCGTCAAGGGATTCTCTCCCATGGTGGATTTCTCAGGAACATCTGTCTCAGGGCACATGCTTTCGGAAACCTTCCTGGGTGATCGTGACCACGGATGCCAGCCTGCTGGGCTGGGGAGCAGTCTGGAACTCAAAAGCTCAGGGCCTTTGGACTCGGGAGGAGTCTGCTCTTCCCATCAACATCTTGGAGTTGAGGGCGATTTACAATACTCTATTGGCTTGGCCTCAGTTGTTGGGGGTGCCGGAGTTAGATCTGATGGCGTCCCATCAGAACGCCAAGCTTCCAAGTTACGGTTCAAGGTCAAAAGATCTGCAGGCCATTCTGATAGATGCTCTGGCGGTTCCTTGGGTTTTCAGGTTGGCATACCTGTTTCCTTCGTTTGCTCTCCTTCCACTAGTCATTGCTCGTATCAAACAGGAGAGTGCGTAGGTGATTCTAATAGCCCCTGCGTGGCCTCACAGGATCTGGTTTGCAGACCTAGTGAAGATGTCATATCTCCCACCTTGGAGACTACCTCTGAGGAAGGACCTCCTGATTCAGAGTCCCTTCCTTCATCCAAATCTCGTTTTTCTGAAGCTGACGGCTTGGAGATTGAACGCTTAATTCTGTCTAAGCGTGGAGTCAATTATTGAGACCATGATTCATGCTCACAAGCCTGTTACTTGAAGGATTTACCATAACATATGGCGTAAATATCTATATTGGTGTGAATCCAAGGGCTACTCTTGGAGTAGAATTTTAATTCCTAGAATTTTATCTTTTCTTCAGGAAGGCCTGGAGAAGGGATGGCCAGTCAGTACCCTGAAGGGTCAGATTTCTGCTTTATCAGTTTTACTACATACACTTTTGGCGGATGTGCCAGATGTGCAATCTTTCAAAATCAGGCCTGTCTTTAAGTCTGTTCATCCTCCTTGGAGCCTTAACCTTGTTCTTAAAGTTTGCAGCTGGTTTCATTTGAGCCGTTGCATTCCATAGACATTAAGTTGTGACCTTGGAAGGTTTTGTTCCTTGTTGCTATCTTTTCTGCTCGAAGAGTCTCAGAACTCTCAGCTCTGCAGTGTGATTCCCCTTATCTTATTTTTCATGCCGATAAGGCGGTTTTTCGTACTAAGTTAGGTTTCCTTTCTAAGGGTGTTTCTAATAGAAATATCAATCAGGAAATTGTTGTTCCCTCTCTGTGTCCTAATCCTTCTTCTTCCAAAGAACGTTTGTTACACAATTTGGATGTTGTACATGCTCTTAAATTCTACTTATAAGCGTCTAAGGATTTTCGCCAGTCCTCTGCCTTCTTTGTCTGTTTCTCTGGGAAACGTAAAGGTAGGAAAGCTACTGCTACTACTCTTTCTTTTTGGTTACGAAGTATAATTAGTTTAGATTATGAGACTGCTGGACAGCAGCCTCCTGAGAGAATTATGGCTCATTCCACAAGAGCTGTTTCCTCTTCTTGGGCTTTTAAAAATGAATCCTCTGTAGAAAAAAATTTGCTTACTTTTTCCAAATTTTCCAAATTTTATACTTTTGCCTCGGCTGAGGCTTCTTTTGGGAGAAAGGTTCTTCAAGCGGTGGTGCCTTCTGTATAGGACTGCCTGTCTTGTCCCTCCCTATTTATCCATGTACTCTAGCTTGGGTATTGGTTCCCAACAGTAATTACTCAAGCCATGGACTCACCATATCTTAGGAAAGACAAACAAAATGTATTCTTACCTGATAAATTTATTTATTTCCGGATATGATGAGTCCACGGCCCCACCCTTTATTTAAGACAGTTTTTCTTTTGACTATAACCTCAGGCACCTCTACACCTTGTGTTACTTCTTTTTCTCCATTTCCCTTCGGACGAATGTTTGGGGGTTGCTGGTAAGGGAGTGATACTTAGCAGTTTTTTTTTTTTTGTTTTTTTTTATTGAAGTCATATGCAAATACAACAAGGGAAATTTGTCCCAAAACAATGACAGATTAAAGGGAATACATTACCATCACAGTGATATTGTCAGGCCTATTAATACGACTTGTGTCTACCTGCGCTTCAATTCTAAGATTAAGAAGAAGGACACAAAGGTAATTGTTAGTGAAAGTGGTAAGGCCTAAGTTAAATAAAGCGAAGGAGTTGCCTAAAGGCCAGCTGAGGCTAATTAAGCATGGAAAAGAAATTTTGGAAATCCCTTCGTCTATGACTTTAAAAGGGGATTTGGACTCTTAATAATGAGACTTCAGTTTTGTAGTAAAATATCATAAAAGAACATAAATGGACCCCACCTTGTCCCATATAATAAAGCTTAGGATATCTAATTAGATATAATTAAAACAAGGGGGGGAATTAGCTATATGGGTATTTTTGGGGGAGGAAAATGCAGCGGGCAAGAGCCGCTCGAAATAAGGTAAAGGGGAGGATGGGAGGACGGAGCCAGTCAGGGTGTCAACTTAGTATGCAGTTTCTGGACTCTGGGTTTTCATATATAGTATTAAGAGGATTGTCTCTCCGGAACATTATGAGTAACGATGTAAGAACTGTAAAATGTCTTGGGTTCTGTCGCCATAGGGGCAATAGAGGGAAAATAGTATGTATAGGTTTAGTAATAAGTAGTTATCTATATTTATTTTATATATAAACATAAGGCCTCGTGACTACTGATACAACAGGCATCTGCATATCAAACATGTCAAACTATATAGTGACGTAATAAGCATAAGACTAGTTAATAAGTACTTTCAGCTACTACCAAAGAATCTTGCGGGAACAGTACAGTAGTTACTAATAGTGTAGACCTCCCCATAATGGAGAGAGCGCTTCACTTATTCATATATATTACTCTTGAGCATAAAGGTAAAGACTTGGGGTAACTAAAGCTTATACTCAATGTTGAATGTGGGGTATGCTGATTACATCTAATGCCAATTTAGTGAAATAACATAATGCATGTATACCCCAGATAGGTTTTTGCCTTAGTATGCATAGGGAGTAACCAATCCAAAACAGAAAGTATAGCTGATTGGTTTAGAATTCGTGGAGCAGTGTAATTCAGGTCAGAATGTTATATCTACGTGATTTTCTGAGAGCTGGATAATATTATGGAAAAGTGGACCTCCAAATTTATGAGTAGCACCTACCACGCTTTAGAATAACAGTAGGTCGGGGGTGAGCATGATGGTGTGCAACTGAGAGATGGACAGTGCTAAAGGAATAATATACTGGAATAAATGCCCTCTATAGTGGATCTCTTATGGGTAATATGAATAACTCGGGAACATTATGACCTCCAGATTACCCTCAAGAAATAGTATCTTGATAGCAAAAACCCCCCACTAGGACCTTGCGTTATAAAAATGTATATGGGGAAATGTATTATATAAACTTGTTTCAGCATAGGCCCATGTAGGCCATGTGTCAAGTCAAGCTTGCTGTACCGTTTAACAGGACAGTAGGGTCCCTGGGAGTTAATGGGGTTATAAATAACGTGGAATGTTCTGGAGCCCAACTAACCAATATATAGCAAGGATACATGTTACCAAACCAAATGTAAAGAGTGAATACACAGCACCTATAAGTTAAAATAACCTTATAAGTTAGGGCGTGAATTACTGCAGCAAATATAGACAACATTAACACTGGAAGGTTCCTTAGGGTCAGGATATAATAATATATAAAATAACAATTTAAACAGCGAAACTGACTTTTAACAGGGAGCTCACTGTGCATACTGTGAATTTAGACATTAGGGACCGCAGGGATGTAACGCTTTAGACACTGACTACGAAAAAAAAGGATAAACCAAAAGCTATACTAGGCAAGTATAAAACATACTCTATAAAACTCTACGTTAACTGTGCATGCAGACTAACTGTGCATAATAACTTGAGACATAGCGTGTATTGAAAAGCAATAAGTAAGAGAGTTCTTTTCTGGATGTCATCTGAGCCCGGGATCTCACAGTAGTTTCAGTAACTCACTCGGAAGCTCTAATAGGCAGTATATAACATAAGAAGAGTGTCACATTGAGATGTCGTGATATCAGGGATCATATATAAGCAACCCTCAAAGTGTCCCAGTCAGCTGCATATAACACACATTTTGTAGCCTTCTGCTGAACGTGTATTCAGAGCTACATCAATCAATAAGCTCTTATCCACCGGGAGCTCCAACCCCCCTGCAAGACACAACAGTGTAAGCCACCCGGATCAAAAGGGTCCAAAAGTACTGCAAAATGAAGTAGAAAGTCCCTCCTGCATGCCTCATAGAGTATCCCCTTCTGTGGATCCATCCCCGGTACAGTATGGGAAGCAGTCCGGTCACAACCCAGCAGAGAAAGGTAATCTGACAGATCTGGATAATAGATTATAGGACGGTACCTCTGTAAAGTCTCTGTTATATTAAATAGCTCAGTTAAGGTACCTCTCTCATGCTTACAAGTAAGGTCGCAACTTAGGTGGTTATAGGCGGGCGGCAATAAGGATAATTTTCGGCTCTGAGATTCAAGAGTCATGTTTACCTGCTTAGTAATTACACGGAGCTCTCTCTTTACTGACAGGCGAATGGAATTTCGTTTCAAAGCGCATGCCGCATCTCTCTGAGTCGGACTATTGCTGAGCTGGGGATGGTCAGAAAGGATATCAGGAGACTCAGGCACAACTGGTATAGAGCTTGGTAGCCACTTGCATTGCTTACAGAGCTGATCTGTGGAAGTCGGTGTAATTACGTTTTCGATCTCGTTCTGCTCCGTATGTTCACGCTGAGTTGCAGTAGATCTAAGGTGATTAGATATGTCAGCAAACCTGGTCGACATCTGCAGACTCAAATCCTGCAGAGCTGCATATATGTCTGACCAGGGTTCCCTATCCTTAGGCGCCATGACGTGCGTAGGCCGCAAAAGCCAAGTTCTTTCCCAGCTGGTACAGGTGATCGAGCACTGTGTCTAATTCGCTGGGTTCTTCAAATGGAGGAGAAAGTGTCCTGCAGAAGCTAAGATAGTTTTTGGGGTAAACTGCGGAGGGTTAGTCCCAATTCACCACAATATTAAATAAATAGTTGCAGGAGCTCTCTTAGACACGTCTCTCTTGTTCAGTTGTTGGCTCCGCCCCTCGATACTTAGCAGTTTAACTGTGGTGCTCTTTGCCTCCTCCTGCTGGCCAGGAGTGATATTCCCAACAGTAATTACTCAAGCCGTGGACTCACCATATCCGGAAATAAATAAATTTATCAGGTAAGCATAAATTTTGTTTTTTGTCCTGCAAGCAAGGATTTGGGTTTAGCTGAGTTCACGTCAATCCCTTCAGTAGAGTAGTGGTGGCTTTTAAGCATTTAGGAAGTTGTGAGGTAGTCCTTGCTTTGTTCCATTACGCATTGCTGCCCATGGTACAGAAAGCCAGAGTTGGTTACTCTGTTCTTTCTTTTTCTACAGGTCTCTGTAAGGAGTATGTGTCCTTTCACGCCTTGTGAGCTGTATTCCTGCCGGACAGCTAGACTGCAGGTAAGTGCTTTTGTCTTCTAGGTCTTGGAGACTGGCACTTCAGAAGAATATGTCATATGCAGTAGATGGGGACATTTTTAAAATCCTTTATACAGGATTTTCTTTGCAGTGGGTAGGCACATGATGTATGTTGAGACTAGGGGTTAATCTTCCCTTTATTGGGACGTTTTTCCTCTTTGGGCTAATTTTGTTGAAATACTTTATTAGTATGTGTGTGGTTTATTTTTAATACAGGGATTTATGTATAAACTTAAAATTTGGCAGTTGGTTTTCTTTGCTTGCTTAGCTAGAACAGGCTAACTGACAAACTGCTTGAGTTTGAAACCAGCTGCAGCTACTTTCATCTTATGTTGTAGGTAGAGAGAAACGTGCACCTTTTACTTGCTGTGTAGTTTCCTCTCTCTGCCGGTCATGTGACTTCTCTCTGCTTTCTGATATTCACGGAGCAGAGCGGAGTCATTGAATTTCAGTCTCTTCAGTGTCGATCTACTATACGATCGTTTTAGAGACTTCTGGCAACCAAATTGTGGTACTAAAAATTCTTAAAGTGACAGTGTATTTAAAAAATGTTTACAATTTGGGGAATTTTTTATTTTATTTAGTATTATGGACATGGACCAAGAAATGCTTGTTATGCCTATAGGCACAAATTGTGTTTTGTCTATACAATTCTGTGCTGTAGGCTTAGCTAGAACACTTACATTTAAAGATAAATTGTTGCCCTCTGAGCCCAATGTCTCTCAGGATGATGCTGTTCAGGCAATGCCACAGCTTTCTCAAATATCCCAAGCCTTTATGGCGTCACAGTGCCCTGCAGTTCCTCTTAGCCTCCTGGAGCAGTTTATTTGCCTGCAGATTTTGCTGCACGGGTATCTTCTGCGGCATTATCTGCTTTTCCTATGCTGGGAAAACGCAAGAGGAAAATTAGACATTCAGATAGTAAGGTTTATTTTCCACCTACTGCTACGCAGGTTGCCCTTCCTCATAGGTCTGATGAGAATACGCCGGTAGCCTCTGAGGGTGAAATCTCAGATCCGGACAGTATTATTCCTTCATCTGATACTGAAGAAGTAAAGTTCAGATTTAAGCTTGAACACCTTTATGTACTGTTAAAGGAGGTATTGGCTACTTTGGACTACTCCGATACTTCTGTTGTTGTCAACCCTAAGAAGTCTAGTAAACTTAATAAATACTATGATGTTCCTTCCTCTGTGGAAGTTTTTCCTGTCCCAGACCGTGTGACGGAGATTATTTCACAGGAATGGGTGAAGCCAGGGATTCCTTTCTCCCCTTTTACCGTATTTAAAAAGATGTTTCCTGTTGCTGACTCCATTAAAGATTCTTGGTGCATGGTACCTAAAGTAGATGTATGTTCATCAAGGTTTTCAGTAGCAACCTGCAGTTTGTATTGCCATAGTAGCAAGTGCGGAATCTTGTCTGAATCAATTTTAAAAGAGACTCCATCGGAGGAAATACAAGATAGGATTAAGGCTCTCAAACTAGCCAATTCCTTTATTTCTGATGCTAATATATAAGTTATTAGACTGGGAGCCAAAATGTCTGCCTTCACTGTCCTAGCCCGCAGGGCATTGTGGCTAAAATCTTGGTCAGCTGATTTTACCTCTATGTCCAAGCTTCTGGGGAAGACCTTGTTCGGACCTGGTCTGGCAGAAATAATTTCTGACATTACGGGTGGAAAGCGGTCTTTTTTTTTTTTTTTACCGCAAGACAAGAAGAACAAATTTAAAGGATGTCAAAGTAATTTTCGTTACTTTTGTTACTTTAAAGGTCAAAAGTCTTCCTCTTCCAAGCAGGAGCAGTCCAAATCTTCTTAGAAGCCCAATCAGTCTTGGAATAAGAGGAAGCAATCAAAGAAACCCTCAGCTGAGTCTAAGTCAGCATGAAGGGTCGCCCCCCGGTCTGGGTTCAGATCAAGTGGGGGGCAGACTTTCATTCAGCTGTGGACATTGTATCTCAGGGTTACAAAATAGAATTCAAAACTTTCCCTCCCAGGGGCAGATTCCACCTCTCAAGATTATCTGCAGCCCAGGTAAAAAGAGAGACATTCTTGAACTGCGTTCAGGACCTTTCCTCCCTGGGAGTGATTGTTCCAGTTCCAGTAAGGGAACAGGGTCTAGGATTCTATTCATATCTGTTTGTGGTTCCAAAAAAAGAGGGAACTTTTCGACCCATTTTAGACCTAAAGTGCCTCTACAAGTTTCTCAGGGTACCGTCCTTCAAAATGGAAACCATTTGTTCTATTCTTCCTTTGGTCTAAGAGGGCCAGTTCATGACGACCATAGACCTGAAGGACGTGTATCTTCATGTTCCCTTCCACAGGGATCATCACAAACTCCTGAGATTCGCCTTTCTAGACAAACCCTTTCAGTTTGTGGCTCTTCCGTTTGGCCTTGCCACAGCTCCCTGAGTTCTGGGGGCTCTCTTGGCAGTGATCAGGTCTCGGGGAATTGCAGTGGCACCATACATGGACGACATATTGGTTCAGGCGCCATTTTTTTCAATAAGCAGACTCTCATACAGAGATCAGTTATCTTGTCTACGTTCTTACGGATGGAAAGTGAATCTGGGGAGGAGTTCCCTTGTTCCAGCTACAAGGATAGTTTTCTTAGGGACCATAATAGATTCCCTATCTATAAAAAATATTTCTGACAGAGTTTAGAAAATTCAATATTTTTTCCTCTTGCCTCTCTCTACAGTCTACTGTTCGGCCATCGGTGGCTCAATGTATGGAGGTAATTGGTCTGATGGTTGCTCCTCTCCCGTGGTGGCTTTCTCAGGACATCTGTCTCAGGGCATAGGTTTTCAGGAGACCTTTCTGGGTGATTGTGACTACGGACGCCAGCCTGCTGGACTGGGGAGCAGTCTGGGACTCGTTAGAGGCGCAGAGACTATGGACTCGGGAGGAGTCTGCTCGTCTCATAAACATCTTGGAGTTAAGAGCGATTTACAATGCTCTGATGGCTTGGCCTCAGTTGTCCTTAGCCCGGTTTTTCAGGTTCCAGACGGAGAGCATCACCTCAGTGGCTTACATCAACCACCAGGGAGGAATTTGGAGTTCCTTATCTATGAAGGAGGTTGCTCAGATTGTTCAGTGGGTGGAAGCTCACAATTGTTGTCTATCTGCCATCCACATTCCAGGAGTGGATAAATGGGAAGTGGATTTCCTGAGCAGACAGACATTTCTTCCTGGAGAGTTGGCTCTCCATCCGGAGGTGTTCTCCAGCTTAACCCTCAATTGGGGGTTGCCGGAGTTGGACCTGATGGCATCTTGGTAGATAGAACGCCTAGCTTCCAAGGTATGGTTCAAGGTCAAGAGATCCACAGCCCGTCCTGATAGATGCTCTGGCGGTTCCTTGGGATTTCAGTCTAGCATACCTGTTTCCTCCATTTGCTCTCCTTCCATGAGTTATTGCCTGTATCAAACAGTAGAGAGCATCAGTAATTCTAGCTCCTGCAAGGCCTCACAGAATCTGGTATGCAGACCTAGTGAAGATGTCATCTCTTCCACCTTTGAGGTTGCCTCTGAGGAAGGACCTTCCAACTCAGGGTCCATTCCTTCATCAAAATCTAGTTTCTCTGAAGCTGTCTGCTTGGAGATTGTACGCTTAGTTCTGTCTAAACGTGGTTTTTCTGAGTCAGTTATTGAGACCATGATCCAGGCTCGCAAGCCTGTTAGTCAAAAAATTTACCATAAGGTATGGCGTAAATACCTTTATTGGTGGGAATCTAAGGGCTACTTTTGGAGTAGGGTCAGGATTCCTAGAAGTTTGTCTTTTCTCTAGGAAGGTCTGCAGAAATGGTTTGTTAGTCAGTTCTCTGAAAGGTCAGATTTCTGCATTATCTATTTTGTTACACAAGTGTCTGGCGGATGTGCCAGATGTTCAATCTTTTGGTCAGGCCCTGGTCAGAATCAGGCCTGTGTTTAAACCTGTAGCTCCTCCAGGGTTTGTTAGTCAGTTCTCTGAAAGGTCAGATTTCTGCATTATCTATTTTGTTACACAAGTGTCTGGCGGATGTGCCAGATGTTCAATCTTTTGGTCAGGCCCTGGTCAGAATCAGGCCTGTGTTTAAACCTGTTGCTCCTCCTTGGAGCCTTAATCTTGTTTTTAAAGTTTGGCAGCAGGCTCAGTTTGAGCCAATGCATTCCAATGATATTAAGTTGCTATCTTGGAAGGTTTTGTTTCTTATTGCTATCTCTTCTGCTCGGAGAGTTTTGGAACTCTCAGCTTTGCAGTATGATTCGCCTTACCTTATCTTTCATGCGGATAAGGCGGTTCTTTGTACTAAATTGGGGTTTCTTCCTAAAGTGGTTTTGGATAGAAATATTATTCAGGAAATGTGTTCATTCTCTCTGTCCCAATCCTCCTCATAAAGAACGTCTGTTGCACAATTTGGATGTTGTGCATGCTCTAAAATTCTACCTACAGGCGACTAAGGATTTTTCGCCAGTCTTCTGCCCCCTTTGTTTGTTTCTCAGGAAAGCATAAGGGTCAGAAGGTTACTTCTACTTCTCTTTCCCTCTGGTTGAGAAGTATGATTTGTTTTGCTTATGAGACTGCTGGAGAGCAGCCTCCTGAGAGAATTACAGCTCATTCCACTAGGGCTGTCTCCTCTACTTGGGCTTTCAAAGATGAAGCTTCTGTGGAACAGCTTTGCAAGGCTGCAACTTGGTCCTCTCTGCATACTTTTATTTTCAAATTTGATACTTTGCCTCAGCTGAGGCCTCTTTTGGGAGAAAAAGAAAAATTCTTCACGCGGTGGTGCCTTGTGTTTAAGTCTTCCTGTCTTGTTCTCCCTCCCTGTTCATTCTGTGTCCTTTAGCTTGGGTATTGGTTCCCACTAGTAATTGAATGACGTTGTGGACTCCATATCTTAGGAAAGAAAACAAAATGTATGCTTACCTGATAAATTTCTTTCTTTCCAGATATGGAGAGTCCACGACCCCAACCTTTATTAAGACAGTCATTTTTTACTAAACCTCAGGCACCTCTACACCTTTTGTATTATTCTTTTTCCATTTCCCTTCGGTCGAATGACTGGGGATAATGGGTAGGGGAGTGACACTTAACAGCTTTGCTGTGGTGCTCTTTGCCTCCTCCTGCTGGCCACGAGTGATACTCCCACTAGTAATTGAATGACGTTGTGGACTCTCCATATTCTGAAAGAAAGAAATTTATCAGGTAAGCATAAATTTTGTTTTTAAAGTGGTCTAAGGCGCCAAACTCTAGGAATTCTCACAACTGGGTATTTTAAAAAGATGGAAGACTGTTTTTATTTACCACAATACTATTTATATCTGTGTTCGTTGTTTATTTACGTTTGTGTTCACATAATTCCACAATGAGGGGACTAAGTTTACTGATCATATCATTCAGAAATATATCAATGCTAATTTTATTTTTTCATTTTTCTCTGGAAATGTTTTTTCTAATCTTGTCCGCCATCTGGTGGCAGTTAAGGAAACTGCATGCTCTTCTTTATGACATGCATTTTCTAGAGTCCTCATATGATATATTCACATAGGCCTAGATTTAGAGTTCGGCGGTAGCCGTCAAAACCAGCGTTAGAGGCTCCTAACGCTGGTTTTGGCCGCCCGCTGGTATTTGGAGTCAGTGATTAAAGGGTCTAACGCTCACTTTGCAGCCGCGACTTTTCCATACCGCAGATCCCCCTACGCCATTTGCGTAGCCTATCTTTTCAATGGGATCTTTCTAACGCCGGTATTTAGAGTCGTTTCTGCAGTGAGCGTTAGAGCTCTAACGACAAGATTCCAGCCGCCTGAAAATAGCAGGAGTTAAGAGCTTTATGGCTAACGCCGGTTTATAAAGCTCTTAACTACTGTACCCTAAAGTACACTAACACCCATAAACTACCTATGTACCCCTAAACCGAGCTCCCCCCACATCGCCGACACTCGATTAAAAATTTTAACCCCTAATCTGCCGACCGCCACCTACGTTATACTTATGTACCCCTAATCTGCTGCCCCTAACACCGCCGACCCCTATATTACATTTATTAACCCCTAATCTGCCCCCCACAACATCGCCGCCAGCTACTTAAAATAATTAACCCCTAATCTTCCGACCGCAAAGCGCCGCCACCTACGTTATCCCTATGTACCCCTAATCTGCTGCCCCTAACACCGCCGACCCCTATATTATATTTATTAACCCCTAATCTGCCCCCCTCAACGTCGCCGACACCTACCTACACTTATTAACCCCTAATCTGCCGAGCGGACCTGAGCGCTACTATAATAAAGTTATTAACCCCTAATCCGCCTCACTAACCCTATCATAAATAGTATTAACCCCCTAATCTGCCCTCCCTAACATCGTCGACACCTAACTTCAATTATTAACCCCTAATCTGACGACCGGAGCTCACCGCTATTCTAATAAATTGATTAACCCCTAAAGCTAAGTCTAACCCTAACACTAACACCCCCCTAACTTAAATATAATTTACATCTAACGAAATAAATTAACTCTTATTAAATAAATTATTCCTATTTAAAGCTAAATACTTACCTGTAAAATAAATCCTAATATAGCTACAATATAAATTATAATTATATTATAGCTATTTTAGGATTAATATTTATTTTACAGGCAACTTGGTATTTATTTTAACCAGGTACAATAGCTATTAAATAGTTAAGAACTATTTAATAGCTAAAATAGTTAAAATAATAACAAATTTACCTGTAAAATAAATCCTAACCTAAGTTACAAATAAACCTAACACTACCCTATCAATAAAATAATTAAATAAACTACCTACAATTACCTACAATTAACCTAACACTACACTATCAATAAATTAATTAAACACAATTCCTACAAATAAATACAATTAAATAAACTAGCTAAAGTACAAAAAATAAAAAAGAACTAAGTTACAGAAAATAAAAAAATATTTACAAACATAAGAAAAATATTACAGCAATTTTAAACTAATTACACCTACTCTAATCCCCCTAATAAAATAACAAAGCCCCCCAAAATAAAAAATTCCCTACCCTATTCTAAATTAAAAAAGTTACAAGCTCTTTTACCTTACCAGCCCTGAACAGGGCCCTTTGCGGGGCATGCCCCAAGAAGTTCAGCTCTTTTGCCTGTAAAACAAAACATACAATACCCCCCCCAACATTACAACCCACCACCCACATACCCCTAATCTAACCCAAACCCCCCTTAAATAAACCTAACACTAATCCCCTGAAGATCTTCCTACCTTGTCTTCACCATCCAGGTATCACCGATCGGTCCTGGCTCCAAGATCTTCATCCAACCCAAGCGGGGGCTAGACATCCACTGAAGAAGTCCAGAAGAGGGTCCAAAGTCTTCCTCCTATCCGGCAAGAAGAGGACATCCGGACCGGCAAACATCTTCTCCAAGCGGCATCTTCGATCTTCTTCCATCCGGTGCGGAGCGGGTCCATGTTGAAGCAGGCGACGCGGATCCATCCTCTTCTTCCGATGTCTCCCGACGAATGACGGTTCCTTTAAGGGACGTCATCCAAGATGGCGTCCCTCGAATTCCGATTGGCTGATAGGATTCTATCAGCCAATCGGAATTAAGGTAGGAATTTTCTGATTGGCTGATGGAATCAGCCAATCAGAATCTAGTTCAATCCGATTGGCCGATCCAATCAGCCAATCAGATTGAGCTCGCATTCTATTGGCTGATCGGAACAGCCAATAGAATGCGAGCTCAATCTGATTGGCTGATTGGATCAGCCAATCGGATTGAACTTGATTCTGATTGGCTGATTACATCAGCCAATCAGAAAATTCCTACCTTAATTCCGATTGGCTGATAGAATCCTATCAGCCAATCGGAATTCGAGGGACGCCATCTTGGGTGACGTCCCTTAAAGGAACCGTCATTCGTCGGGAGACATCGGAAGAAGAGGATGGATCCGCGTCGCCTGCTTCAACATGGACCCGCTCCGCACCGGATGGAAGAAGATCGAAGATGCCGCTTGGAGAAGATGTTTGCCGGTCCGGATGTCCTCTTCTTGCCGGATTGGAGGAAGACTTTGGACCCTCTTCTGGACTTCTTCAGTGGATGTCTAGCCCCCGCTTGGGTTGGATGAAGATCTTGGAGCCAGGACCGATCGGTGATACCTGGATGGTGAAGACAAGGTAGGAAGATCTTCAGGGGATTAGTGTTAGGTTTATTTAAGGGGGGTTTGGGTTAGATTAGGGGTATGTGGGTGGTGGGTTGTAATGTTGGGGGGGGTATTGTATGTTTTGTTTTACAGGCAAAAGAGCTGAACTTCTTGGGGCATGCCCCGCAAAGGGCCCTGTTCAGGGCTGGTAAGGTAAAAGAGCTTGTAACTTTTTTAATTTAGAATAGGGTAGGGAATTTTTTATTTTGGGGGGCTTTGTTATTTTATTAGGGGGATTAGAGTAGGTGTAATTAGTTTAAAATTGTTGTAATATTTTTCTTATGTTTGTAAATATTTTTTTATTTTCTGTAACTTAGTTCTTTTTTATTTTTTGTACTTTAGCTAGTTTATTTAATTGTATTTATTTGTAGGAATTGTGTTTAATTAATTTATTGATAGTGTAGTGTTAGGTTAATTGTAGGTAATTGTAGGTAGTTTATTTAATTATTTTATTGATAGGGTAGTGTTAGGTTTATTTGTAACTTAGGTTAGGATTTATTTTACAGGTAAATTTGTTATTATTTTAACTATTTTAGCTATTAAATAGTTCTTAACTATTTAATAGCTATTGTACCTGGTTAAAATAAATACCAAGTTGCCTGTAAAATAAATATTAATCCTAAAATAGCTATAATATAATTTTAATTTATATTGTAGCTATATTAGGATTTATTTTACAGGTAAGTATTTAGCTTTAAATAGGAATAATTTATTTAATAAGAGTTAATTTATTTCGTTAGATGTAAATTATATTTAAGTTAGGGGGGTGTTAGTGTTAGGGTTAGACTTAGCTTTAGGGGTTAATCAATTTATTAGAATAGCGGTGAGCTCCGGTCGTCAGATTAGGGGTTAATAATTGAAGTTAGGTGTCGACGATGTTAGGGAGGGCAGATTAGGGGGTTAATACTATTTATGATAGGGTTAGTGAGGCGGATTAGGGGTTAATAACTTTATTATAGTAGCGCTCAGGTCCGCTCGGCAGATTAGGGGTTAATAAGTGTAGGTAGGTGTCGGCGACGTTGTGGGGGGCAGATTAGGGGTTAATAAATATAATATAGGGGTCGGCGATGTTAGGGCAGCAGATTAGGGGTACATAGGGATAACGTAGGTTGCGGCGGTTTACGGAGCGGCAGATTAGGGGTTTAAAGTGTAATGCAGGGGTCAGCGATAGCGGGAGTGGCAGATTAGGGGTTAATAAGTGTAAGGTTAGGGGTGTTTAGACTCGGGTTACATGTTAGAGTGTTAGGTGCAGACGTAGGAAGTGTTTTCCCATAGGAAACAATGGGGCTGCGTTAGGAGCTGAACGCTGCTTTTTTGCAGGTGTTAGGTTTTTTTTCAGCTCAAACAGCCCCATTGTTTCCTATGGGAGAATCGTGCACGAGCACGTTTTTGATGCCGGCCGCGTCCGTAAGCAACTCTGGTATCGAGAGTTGCATTTGCGGTAAAAATGCCCTACGCTCCTTTTTTGGAGCCTAACGCAGCATTTGTTTTAACTCTCGATACCAGAGTTAAATTTATGGTGCGGCCAGAAAAAAGCCCGCGGAGCGTTAACAGCCCTTTTACCGCCGAACTCTAGGCCATAGTTATTTATATGTGTATGTAGACTACTTTAAGTCATTGTCTTGGGGTATGCTGCTCTATTAAGGCAGCATCTTTTTAAGACGCATAGGTTACATAATAAAGTTGTACTTTTTATTCAGGGTACTATATATTGTTCTCTTATTGAGATTTGTCCTATCGTCTTGCCTCATAGGTTTTTATTGTACTTGCTATCAGGTGACAGCTATAGATGCTTGAGGAAATAAGAACTGAGTTTCTTGGTTAAAATAAAGAACATTTATAACTATACAGGGGCGTATTTAGGTTTTGTGCTGCCCTATGCACTCAAAATTCTGCTGCACCCCCACCCCACCCCACCCCAGGTTTAAGGCCTTTTTTTTAGGCATAATATTTTTGGGGCAGGGTGTAAAAAATTTAAAAAATAATGTCTTTTTAAGTAGATGTTCACCAGGGCTTGCATTCACTCTGGTCACACACACACACACACACACACACATATATATATATATATATATATATATATATATATATATATATATATATATATATATATATATATACTGAAAGAAGAGAGAATACACCTCTAACTAGTAGAGGTATAAGCTCTGGACCTATTGAGGCGCACGTGAAAAAAGAGAGCTAGCCCCTAAATCTGGTAGAGTAAATATGTTATACTCCAAATATTATAAGTATTATGTGTGCATCCCAACAGGACTACTACGAATAAAATAAACAAATAAATATACCGATGCACACTTGGAAAAAAGGACTGGGATATATCAAGGTCCAATAACTAAAAATAAATATCTTTTAGCAAAAATTAAAACATATTTAAAGACCAATAATAAAACTTACAAAATATTAAATATGTATATATGTATACGTGGACCTATCTATAGAAGCTGCTAGGAACACAAAACCCCCAAAGGGAGTGTATTGTAAAAGGGGAGTATGGGTGAGGTGCTCGAAGCGCTAATATAGAAAAGGTCTGTTCAAAAATGTCTAAAAAAATTCTTTTCAATAATAGCTGAAATAAAAAATGTTATAAAACTTTTTTTAAAAAGCAGTAATTATAAGAATATGTTGTATAACAAAAATGATGGTATCAGGGATGGATAGACAAATGTATATCTGCAATGACGCCAGAATATATAAACATTAATAACATAAATATCAATATTAAAATTAAATATACAAAAACAAATGTGCAGATACAAATGGGAATATATGGGGGTACGTGATATAAAATGCAGGGCAATAGTTAAGAGTCTATTGTATCTGGTGGGAGGCCCAGTATATGTCAACCAGTAGTGAGAGAAAAAAACCGAAGTGCAGTAGATCAATGGTTCTTCATGCACCCTTCACACTGTGACTTCCAATCCAGGTGAAAGACCCCTTAAGGATGTGTTCTCACAGAAAACACCCTCAATCGATATGAGGTAAGGTATAGGTGAACACCACTCTCTGCAGCTCCTACGTCCTGGGTAGAGCTGGAATGCTTGTTTCACTACGAAATACAACTTCTCCTCAGAATCCGAACTGTACTGCTCTTTTCAACTCGATTTCCACAGGAGTTTATATAAAACCAGTGGGGATCAACCAGCAGGCTCAGGCTGCACTGTGAGTGCCCCCCAATCCTACTCTTCGGCATGAGACTGGAGTTTCTCCTGTTAAGTGTAGTCAGTCCACGGGTCATCCATTACTTATGGGATTATATCTCCTCCCTAACAGGAAGTGCAAGAGGATCACCCAAGCAGAGCTGCTATATAGCTCCTCCCCTCTACGTCATACCCAGTCATTCTCTTGCACCTAACTAATAGATAGGACGTGTGAGAGGACTGTGGTGTGTTAAACTTAGTTTTTATTTCTTCAATCAAAAGTTTGTTATTTTAAACGGCACCGGAGTGTGTAGTTTCTTCTCAGGCAGCATTAGAAGAAGAATCTACCTGAGTTTGTCTATGATCTTAGCGGTCGTAACTAAGATCCACTTGCTGTTCTCTGCCATTCTGAGGAGTGAGGTAACTTCAGAACAGGGGATAGCAGGCAGGGCCCACCTGCAAGGAGGTATGTTGCAGTATATTATTTTCTAAGGAATGGAATTGACTGAGAAAATACTGCTAATACCGATGTAATGTAAGTGCAGCCTTAAATGCAGTAGTAGCGACTGGTATCAGGCTGATATGTATGTATGTATACTCTGAGGTATTTCTGGGGAATGGAATTTCACTAAGAAAATACTGTCTATATTAAAGTAATATTTGAGCCTGCACTGCAGTGAAAGCGACTAGCAGCAGGCTTATTAATAACATTTCATAATTTTCATTTTTAAAACGTTTACTGGCATGTTAATCGTTTTTTCTGAGGTACTTGGTGATAAAACTTTATGGGCATGATTTTTACCACATGGCTGTCGTTTGTTTCTGAATAAAGACAGTTTACTGAGCTTCCCCACTGTTGTAATATGAGTGGGAGGGGCCTATTTTAGCGCTTTATTGCGCAGTAAAAATTTAGTCACAGTCTTCCTATTTCTTCCTCCATGATCCAGGACGTCTCTACAGAGCTCAGGGGTCTCCAAAACTAGTTTTGAGGGAGGTAATCACTCACAGCAGACCTGTGACAGTGTGTTTTGACTGTGATAAAAACGTTAATATTAAATTGTTATCCGTTTTTTGGGTATTAAGGGGTTAATCATCCATTTGCTGGTGGGTGCAATCCTTTGCTAACTTAATACATTTACTGTGAAAAATTGGTTGCTATAACTATTTTGGTTCATTGTTATTTCAACTGTGACAGTTTTTTGTGCTTCTTAAAGGCACAGTAGCGTTTTTTATATTGCTTGTAAATTTATTTAGAAAAGTATTTCCAAGCTTGCTAGTCTCATTGCTAGTTTGTTTAAACATGTCTGACACAGATGAATCTCTTTGTTCACTATGTTTAAAGGCCAATGTGGAGCCCAATAGAAATTTGTGTACTAATTGCATTGATGCTACTTTAAATAAAAGCCAATCTGTACATGTAAAGAAATTATCACCAGACAACGAGGGGGAAGTTATGCCGACTAACTCTCCTCACGTGTCAGTACCTTCGCCTCCCGCTCAGGAGGTGCGTGATATTGTGGCGCCAAGTACATCAGGGCGGCCCATACAAATCACTTTGCAAGATATGGCTAATGTTATGACTGAAGTACTATCTAAATTGCCAGAATTTAGGGGTAAACGCGATCACTCTGGGGTAAGAACAGAGTGCGCTGATAATAATAGAGCCATGTCTGATACTGCGTCACAATTTGCAGAACATGAGGACGGAGAGCTTCATTCTGTGGGTGACGGATCTGATCCAAGTAAACTGGATTCAGACATTTCAAATTTTAAATTTAAGCTTGAGAACCTCCGTGTATTACTAGGGGAGGTATTAGCGGCTCTGAATGATTGTAACACGGTTGCAATTCCAGAGAAAGTATGTAGGCTGGATAAATATTTTGCGGTACCGGCGTGTACTGACGTTTTTCCTATACCTAAAAGGCTTACAGAAATTGTTAACAAGGAGTGGGATAGACCCGGTGTGCCTTTTTCACCCCCTCCTATATTTAGAAAAATGTTTCCAATAGACGCCACCACACGGGACTTATGGCAGACGGTCCCTAAGGTGGAGGGAGTAGTTTCTACTCTGGCTAAGCGCACCACTATCCCGGTGGAGGATAGCTGTGCTTTTTCAGATCCAATGGATAAAAAGTTAGAGGGTTACCTTAAGAAAATGTTTGTTCAGCAAGGTTTTATATTACAACCCCTTGCATGCATTGCGCCTGTCACGGCTGCGGCGGCATTCTGGTTTGAGTCTCTGGAAGAGACCCTTAGCACAGCTCCATTGGATGAGATTATAAACAAGCTTAAAGTCCTTAAGCTAGCTAATTCATTTATTTCTGATGCCGTAGTACACTTAACTAAACTTACGGCTAAGAACTCCGGATTCGCCATTCAAGCGCGTAGAGCGCTGTGGCTTAAATCCTGGTCAGCTGATGTGACTTCTAAATCTAAATTGCTTAACATTCCTTTCAAAGGGCAGACATTATTCGGGCCCGGTTTGAAAGAAATTATCGCTGACATTACTGGAGGTAAGGGCCATGCCCTGCCTCAAGAGAGGGCCAAACCAAGGGCTAAACAGTCTAATTTTCGTGCCTTTCGTAACTTCAAGGCAGGAGCAGCATCAACTTCCTCCGCTCCAAGACAGGAAGGAAGTGTTGCTCGCTACAGACAGGGCTGGAAACCTAACCAGTCCTGGAACAAGGGCAAGCAGGCCAGAAAACCTGCTGCTGCCCCTAAGACAGCATGAAGTGAGGGCCCCCGATCCGGAAACGGATCTAGTGGGGGGCAGACTTTCTCTCTTCGCCCAGGCTTGGGCAAGAGATGTCCAGGATCCCTGGGCGTTGGAGATCATATCTCAGGGATATCTTCTGGACTTCAAAGCTTCTCCTCCACAAGGGAGATTTCATCTTTCAAGGTTATCAGCAAACCAGATAAAGAAAGAGGCGTTTCTACGCTGTGTACAAACCTCTTACTAATGGGAGTGATCCACCCAGTTCCGCGGTCGGAACACGGACAAGGGTTTTATTCAAATCTGTTTGTGGTTCCCAAAAAAGAGGGAACCTTCAGACCAATCTTGGACTTAAAGATCCTAAACAAATTCCTAAGAGTTCCATCGTTCAAAATGGAAACTATTCGGACCATCTTACCTATGATCCAAGAGGGTCAGTACATGACCACAGTGGATTTAAAGGATGCCTACCTTCACATACCGATTCACAAGGATCATTACCGGTATCTAAGGTTTGCCTTCCTAAACAGGCATTACCAGTTTGTAGCTCTTCCCTTCGGGTTAGCTACGGCTCCAAGAATCTTTACAAAGGTTCTGGGCTCACTTCTGGCGGTACTAAGACCGCGAGGCATAGCGGTAGCTCCGTACCTAGACGACATTCTGATACAAGCGTCAAGTTTCCAAACTGCCAAGTCTCATACAGAGTTAGTTCTGGCATTTCTAAGGTCGCATGGGTGGAAGGTGAACGTAGAAAATAGTTCTCTATTGCCACTCACAAGAGTTCCCTTCTTAGGGACTCTTATAGATTCTGTAGAAATGAAAATTTACCTGACGGAGGACAGGTTATCAAAACTTCTAAATACTTGCCGTGTCCTTCATTCCATTCAACACCTGTCAGTTGCTCAGTGCATGGAGGTAATCGGCTTAATGGTAGCGGCAATGGACATAGTACCTTTTGCGCGCCTGCATCTCAGACCGCTGCAATTGTGCATGCTAAGTCAGTGGAATGGGGATTACTCAGATTTGTCCCCTCTGCTAAATCTGGATCAAGAGACCAGAGATTCTCTTCTATGGTGGCTTTCTCGGCCACATCTGTCCAAGGGGATGCCCTTCCGCAGGCCAGATTGGACGATTGTAACAACAGACGCCAGCCTTCTAGGTTGGGGCGCAGTCTGGAATTCCCTGAAGGCTCAGGGATCATGGACTCAGGAGGAGAGACTCCTTCCAATAAACATTCTGGAATTAAGAGCAGTTTTCAATGCTCTTCTGGCTTGGCCTCAGTTAGCAACTCTGAGGTTCATCAGGTTTCAGTCGGACAACATCATGACTGTGGCTTACATCAACCATCAGGGAGGGACAAGGAGTTCCCTAGCGGTGATGGAAGTCTCAAAGATAATTCGCTGGGCAGAGTCTCACTCTTGCCACCTGTCAGCGATCCACATCCCAGGCGTGGAGAACTGGGAGGCGGATTTTCTAAGTCGCCAGACTTTTCATCCGGGGGAGTGGGAACTTCATCCGGAGGTGTTTGCCCAACTGCTTCATCATTGGGGCAAACCAGATCTGGATCTCATGGCGTCTCGCCAGAACGCCAAGCTTCCTTGTTACGGATCCAGGTCCAGGGACCCGGGAGCGGTACTGATAGATGCTCTGACAACACCTTGGGTCTTCAACATGGCTTATGTGTTTCCACCCTTCCCGATGCTTCCTCGATTGATTGCCAGGATCAAACAGGAGAGAGCATCGATGATTCTAATAGCGCCTGCATGGCCACGCAGGACCTGGTATGCAGATCTAGTGGACATGTCGTCCTGTCCACCATGGTCTCTGCCTCTGAGACAGGACCTTCTGATTCAGGGTCCTTTCAAACATCCAAATCTAATTTCTCTGAGGCTGACTGCATGGAGATTGAACGCTTGATTCTATCAAAGCGGGGATTCTCGGAGTCAGTGATTGATACCTTAATACAGGCTAGGAAACCTGTTACCAGGAAAATTTACCATAAAATATGGCGTAAATACTTATATTGGTGCGAATCCAAGAGTTACTCATGGAGTAAGGTTAGGATTCCTAGGATATTATCTTTTCTACAAGAAGGTTTAGAAAAGGGTTTATCTGCTAGTTCGTTAAAGGGACAGATCTCAGCTCTGTCTATCCTTTTACACAAACGTCTGTCAGAAGTTCCAGACGTTCAGGCTTTTTGTCAGGCTTTGGCTAGGATTAAGCCTGTGTTTAAGACTGTTGCTCCGCCGTGGAGCTTAAACTTAGTTCTTAACGTTCTGCAAGGTGTTCCGTTTGAACCCCTTCATTCCATTGATATCAAGCTGTTATCTTGGAAAGTTCTGTTTTTAATGGCTATTTCCTCGGCTCGAAGAGTCTCTGAGTTATCGGCCTTACATTGTGATTCTCCTTATCTGATTTTTCATTCAGATAAGGTAGTTCTGCGTACTAAACCTGGGTTCTTACCTAAGGTAGTCACTAACAAGAATATCAATCAAGAGATTGTTGTTCCATCATTGTGCCCTAACCCTTCTTCAAAGAAGGAACGACTTCTGCACAATCTGGACGTCGTCCGTGCCCTGAAATTTTATTTGCAGGCAACTAAAGATTTTCGTCAAACTTCTTCCCTGTTTGTCGTTTATTCTGGACAGAGGAGAGGTCAAAAAGCTTCGGCTACCTCTCTCTCTTTTTGGCTTCGTAGCATAATACGTTTAGCCTATGAGACTGCTGGACAGCAGCCTCCTGAAAGGATTACAGCTCATTCTACTAGAGCTGTGGCTTCCACTTGGGCCTTTAAGAATGAGGCCTCTGTTGAACAGATTTGCAAGGCTGCAACTTGGTCTTCACTTCACACTTTTTCAAAATTTTACAAATTTGACACTTTTGCTTCTTCGGAGGCTGTTTTTGGGAGAAAGGTTCTACAGGCAGTGGTTCCTTCCGTGTAAAGATCCTGCCTGTCCCTCCCGTCATCCGTGTACTTTTAGCTTTGGTATTGGTATCCCATAAGTAATGGATGACCCGTGGACTGACTACACTTAACAGGAGAAAATATAATTTATGCTTACCTGATAAATTCATTTCTCCTGTAGTGTAGTCAGTCCACGGCCCGCCCTGTTTTTTACGGCAGGTCTAAATTTTATATTAAACTCCAGTCACCACTGCACCCTATAGTTTTCTCCTTTCTCGTTTGGTTTCGGTCGAATGACTGGGTATGACGTAGAGGGGAGGAGCTATATAGCAGCTCTGCTTGGGTGATCCTCTTGCACTTCCTGTTAGGGAGGAGATATAATCCCATAAGTAATGGATGACCCGTGGACTGACTACACTACAGGAGAAATGAATTTATCAGGTAAGCATAAATTATATTTTTAAGTAGTCCTGTCAGTCTCTCAGTGAGGGCTTGGATGAAAGTTAGAGTCCGGAGATGCAGGACGAGTCTTTCAGCGAAACCATCCCGACTCATGTTAACAACTCCTCAAGCAATTGGCGTTGTCGAACTTTGCTCCGCTGCCTGCTTTCTTCTCTCAAGTCCATGGCAGAGGTGATGCTACTATCCGTCACACTTGAAAGGCCGTGTTCCTGTTCCACAGCGTAGATTCTGGTAAGATCGTTTCCTTTTATTTTCTTTATGAATGTACTGTAACACAAATGTGTTCCCGAGAGGCTACCACCTTGCGGGTCTAACTTAACTTAAAGGGACATTCAAGTAAAAAAAAAAAATGTTCAGGATTTAAATAGGGCATGTAATTTTAAACAACTTTCCAATTTACTTTTATTACCAATTTTGCTTTGATCTCTTGGTATTCTTAGTTGAAAGCTAAACCTAGGAGGTTCATATGCTAATTTTTTAGACCTTGAAGGCCGCCTCTAATCTGAAAGCATTTTGACAGTTTTTCATCACTAGAGGGCGGGTTTCACATAGATAGCATTGAGCTCAGGCACGTGAAGCTCCTAGGAGTCAGCACTGATTGGCTAAAAATGCAAGCCTATCAAAAGAACTGAAATAAGGGGGCAGTTTGAAGAAGCTTAGATACAAGGTAATCACAGAGGTAACAAGTATATTATTATAACTGTGTTGGTTATGCAAAACTGGGGAATGGGTAATATAGGGATTATCTACCTTTTTTAAGCAACAAAAATTCTGGTGTTTACTGTCCCTTTAAGGGTCTCAGTGAGTCTCCTTTAGTATCTTGGAATCAAGGGTTAATATCTCCTGAGAGGGGTTATTGAAGAGGGGGGTTTATAATCGTGTTTGTTATGTGATTCAACCTGCTTATGTGTGATGTTTACGGGCTCGTGGTTGTAACATTGAGGCCTTTTGGAAGTGACACAACCTTATGGTTGGGACGCTTTTTTGGACTGTGCGTTTCACCTTGTGGTCGGGCGTGGTTACGCTCCATCTTCCATTTCCGCATTCCTGACCGTGTGGCGAAGGAGAAATTCTAGTTTGCAGGGGTCTGGTCATAGGAGGTGGTGAGTGCCCCAGCCATTGTGGGTGTCAGGTGCCGTTTTTGCTTTACTTCTTTAAGTCTATATTTGCATTTCCTCTATCCAGTTATGGAGGATTCTGATGCTAAGACTGTGCAAATTTCAGATTTAGTTATTGAGGATTTTAATGTCAGATTCTGCATCTGGTAGAGAATTCGGATTGGCCTCGTTGACACATGTCAACCAGTTTTGTTCTGTATGCCATATGAGAGCATCTTGTTCCTCAGACTCGGGGAATCAAGGGACAGCTGAGCCATCTGCCTCTGGGGTTCCCGTCCTCCGAGAGGCAAGTTCCCTACCGCTCCCTACCTTTCCCTATACTCGTTATTAAGTGGCGCGTCTTCGCTTCTTGTTCAGACATGTTTTTCAGTTATTAAATGATCCTATCCTTCTCGGATACAGGGATTTTCAGTCTACTTCGAATGGTGCACCTCATTAGACATGTGGGGATGATGTAATCTCCTGACTGTTTTTTTTTTGAGATCCTTCGCAGTTTTTCTTTGAAAGCTTAGGGCTCCGTTTGGCTGGTCCTGCAGTAGGCCGGCTTTCTTATTGGGCGTTGACCTGCGGGTTGCCTTATATTTCTTTTTATCCGGTTAGGATGTCTTTTAATTTGTTTATTACTTTCCTTCGAGAATCTTAAACTGGGATCGATACTCTCTGTTACTTCTGCAGAAGTGTTTTGGGACATGTTAGTCCTATGTTTGTCTGTTTCCCTTCTTCCCCTCTAAGGGAGTATTTATGCAGCTTGAAGGTTAGGACCTGGATGCAGGCTGGTCCTGTTGAGTTCGGTTCTATCCTGTGAATGTTCAGACATGTGGCGCCGTTCTGATTGGCTGGTCTGGTCGAGGTGCCGAGTGCTCATGTTATCGTTTGTTTTACATTCAACTAAGCATTCTAGAGGACCTGTGGGTCTACAAGGCAGGAAGGGTTGTCTCAGTCCTTATAGCCTTCAATTGGATGACTGGGTCAGTGGAGTTCCGCTGCGTCATTTTCTATGGCGTCTGGTATGGTCGGACCCTAGTGTTCCTCCCCCACGTGGTGGAGAGTTGGAGGGCTTAGTGCCTTCTTCCCGCCGGGTAAGCGCTTTGGCTTTTCTTTTGAGGCTCAAGGATTGTCATTAGACTTGGTCCTCAGCAGCTAGTAAGTTAAAGGGTAGTTCAGCTGCCTTGCAGCGATTGGTTTGCAGAATGTAACCAGCTGCAGCTATTGCACATCTACTGTCTAGCTGTTTTTCTGATCTCCATGCTAGGTCTCCTTTTAGGGGCCTGGGAGATGTTTGTTCCCTGTTAGGGACACTGGACGTGGTCTGTTCCTCCTGGAGCGGGGGTTGGTCTGCGCCCCTCCTCCTTGTGGTGAGGTGGAGACTAGCCTTTGCTCGAGTGATTTTGCCCTCAAGGTATCCCTTGCTTTATTGTCATGAAAAGAAACAATCAGTAACAATAAGGGTGTGTTACTACTAGGGGGCACACAGGACCCTATATGATTACTATGTAAATAGGCTAAGAGAGAAGAGAACAAGAAATTACATGTAATCGCTAGAATGAAATATACTATATGAAATAATGTAAACATATAAGAAACAATTCTTATAAATATGGGACTATGAGAAACATAGGATACAAGACAAATAATAACAAATACAGTAATAAGAAATTCCTGAAAGGTTCTCATCTGGAAATGCTGTCTTCTTCTGCAATGTTATATAGATGGTAAATGTCCCAATTGGGGTGGGAATAGTCCCAAATGATGAATATGATCAAATACCAGGATGATCAATGATCAGGAACACAGATGATGACTGGAGTCAGCTGCTTTGTCAGGGAAATCGGGATCCAAGAGCAAGTTTTCTCTGTGAAAAAATCACAAAAAGACAAAGGCGCCTCCTGGTGTAATACAGTTGGTGAAAGAGATTTGTTAGGTTATCAAAAAGGTACTCACAAGTGGAGCAGCACCCAATTGTGCTAAATCAAACAGACTGGGATCTCACAGTGTGCCAGCTCACTGACACTGCAAGGAAACTGGTTTCTCCAATGTCTTGCCGGACTGATAGAGCTCAGACTCTCACAAAGAGGTTTAAATAAAACCAAATTTTACTAATAAAATAAAAATCTCAGTGTCTCATGACACTAGATATTAAAAGAACAAGCAACGCGTTTCTCAGACTGCTGTCTGTTTCATCAGGCTTCAGGCTTTCATCAGCCTGATGAAACAGACAGCAGTCTGTTTTTTTTCCTTCGGTTCTCCTGGCCCTCTCCCTTCGGGAATTTAGGCTGGTGTTCCCTTCTTTAGTGAAGGGTGAGTGAGGAGGGACCGACTGTTGGGCGATGGTGTCTCCTGAAGGCCTGTTGGCTCAGTTAAATCAGATTTTGTGGTCTCTCGCTTGGCTCCGGACTACCTGCGGGTCAGTGTCCTCGGGGCTTTTCCTTTCAAATTTTTCTCGGCTTCGGACGAAGTTGGGCTTTTTTGTGGGCAGTGGTTTTCAGGCTTGGTTCCCTCAGAATGGGCCGCCTAATGTACCCTCCCGTCTTGGCATTCAGTGTCCTCTATAGCTTGGGTATTGTTTTCACAAAAGTAATGAATGCAGCTGTGGACTCTTTCCATTTAAGAAGAAAAACATAAATTATGCTTACCCGATAATTTTCCTTTCTTCTGATGGAAAGAGTCCACAGCTCCCCACCCGTAATTTTTATGTAGGGCGTCCTTATTTTATTCTTCTAGTGGAAAACAAGCAAACTTCGCACTCGGCCATCAAGAATATCCAGACTTTGTAGTATAAAATTCAAAAAATTGAATTCACATATTTAAAAATACAGGATCCACAAATATTACGACAAGTAAAAAATCACCACTTGTGGCAAACTGATGTACGCGTTTCCGGCTCCTCCCAGCCCTTGCTTACCAGCTGTTTTATTCTTCTGGCACCTTTCACCCTGATATACTTCTTCTACTGTTCCTTGTTCCTCTGCAGAATGACTGGGGGATGAGTGGAGTGGGATGAGTATTTTAGCCTTTGGCCCGGGGGGTCTTTGCCTCCTCCTGGTGGCCAGGTTCTTGTTTCCCAAAAGTAATGAATGCAGCTGTGGACTCTTTCCATCTGAAGAAAAGAAAATAATCAGGTAAGCATAATTTATGTTTCTCATGGCAACTGCTTTCTGAGACCTTCATGGGAGTTTGTGACTACGAACGCCAGCCTGTCAGGCTTGGGGAGCTGTCTGGGTTCTTTTAAAGGCTCAGGGCCTGTGGTATTGGGAAGAGTCCTCTCCCATCAACATCTTGGATTTGAGAGCCGTCTTTAATGCCCTATCAGCGTGGCCTCAACTGTCTTTTGTCCGGTTTCTCAGTTCCAGTCGGACAACATCACCTCCGTGGCTTACATCAACCACCAGGGAGGGACTCAGAGTTCCTTAGCCATGAAAGAAGTCACTTGCATTCTGCAGTGGGCGGAAGCCCACGGTTGTCTATCTGCCATCCACATTTCAGGAGTGGACAACTGGGAGGCAGATTTTCTGAGCAGACAGACTTTTCATCCCGGGGAGTGGGCTCTCCACCTGGAAGTGTTCTCTCAGATAACCCTCTAATGGGGGGTTTCAGTGTTGGATCGGATTCCGCCCCACCAAAATGCCAAGGCTCCAAAGTATGGTTCAAGGTAAAGAGATCCTCAGGCTGTTCTGATATATACTCTAGCAGTTCCTTGGAGGTTTTTCTCTGGCTTAACTGTTTCCTCCGTTTGCTCTGCTTCGATGAGTCATTGCTCGTATCAAACAGGGGAGAGCATCAGTGATCCTAATAGCTCCTGCATGGTCTCGCAGGATATGGTTCGCAGATCTGGTAAGGATGTCATCTCTACCTCCTTGGAGGTTACCTTAGAGGAAGAACCTTCTAATTCAGGGTCCTTTCCTCCATCCAAACCTGGTGTTTTTTCTGAAGCAGTCATTGAAACCATGATTTAGGCTCAAAAGCCTGTTACTTGCAAGATTTACCATAATATATGGACTAAATATCTCTATTGGGGCAAATCTAAGGGGTTCTCATGGAGCTGGGTGAGGATTCCCCGGATTTTGTCTTTGCTGCAGGATGTCCTGGAGAAGGATTTATCGGTAAGTACCCTAAAAGGTCAGATTTCTGTGTTATCTTTTATTTTGCTCTAACGTCTGGCAGATTTCCCAGATATTCAAGTTTTTGTACAGGCCCTGGTTAGAATCAGGCCTGTGTTTAAACATGTGGCTCCCCGTGGAGCCTTAATTCTGTTCTTAAAGTTTTCCAGCAGGCTCCGTTTGAGCCAATGCATGTTGTTGTTATCCCGGAAGGTTTTGTTTCTGGTTGCTATTTCTTCTGCTCGCAGAGTGTCTGAACTTTCAGCTTTGCAGATTGATTCTTCCGTACCTTATTTTTTATGCTGGTAAGGCGATTCTTTGTACTAAATTGGGGTTTCTCCCTGAGGTAGTATCGGATCGAAACATTAATCAATAAATTGTTGTTCCTTCTTTTTGTTCTAATCCTTCTTCTCAAATAGAATGTCTTTTGCATAACTTAGATGTTGTGCAGACTCTTAAATTTTACTTACAAGCTACTAAGGTTTTTTGGCAATCTTCTACCCTGCTGTTTTCTCTGGAAAGCGTAAAGGTCAGAAGGCCACTTCTACTTCTCGGTCTCTCTGGTTGAGAAGTTTGATTCGTTTGGCTTATGAGACTGCTGGACAGCAGCCTCCTGAGAGAATTACGGCTCATTCCACTAGGGCCGTCTCCTCGTCTTGGGCTTTCAAAAATGAAGTTTCTGTGGAACAGATTTGCAAGGCGGCAACATGGTCCTCTCTGCATACTTTTTCCAAATTCTACAAATGTGATACTTTTACCTCGGCTGAGGTTCCTTTTGGGAGAAAGGTTCTTCAATCGGTGGTGCCTTCGTTTTAGGTCCTCCTGCCTTGTTCTCCCTCCCTGTTCATTCCGTGTCCTCTAGCTTGGGTATTGATTCCCACTAGTAATTGGAATGACGTTGTGGACTCTCCATGTCATAGGAAATAAAACAAAATTTATGCTTACCGGATAAATTTCTTTATTTCCGGACATGGAGAGTCCACGACCCCACCCTCTTTTTTTATTAATTTGGCATTTTTTTTGAGTAAACCTCAGGCACCTTTTTCACCCTTGTGTTTCTTCCTTTTCCATTACCTTCGGCTGAATGACTGGGGGTTATGGGTAAGGCAGTTACACTTAACAGCTTTAGCTGGGGTGCTCTTTGCCTCCTCCTGCTGGCCAGGAGTTAAATATCCTACTAGTAATTGGAATGACGTTGTGGACTCTCCATGTCCGGAAATAAATACATTTATCAGGTAAGCATAAATTTTGTTTTTTATCATGCATTTGTCGATTATGCAAATCTGTATTTACTTGACCTTTAATTGTTCATGCAATCTACTAAGATTACTTCCACTCCTGTTCACTTTTGTTCAGGTTAATTATCTGAAATGTTAGTGATCCCCTTTTTGTGTTTAGTATTCCTATTCTTTGCAATCCATTCACTTTATATTTTAGTGATTTGTCCTTCTACAAGTTTTTCCACATGCTTTGTATACTTAGAATGAAGAGTATCTAACCGTAATTCAATTACTGTGCTCAAGGATGAAGATTGCCCATGAAGGCATCGCCTGTGAGCAAAATTTGACAAATTAGTCAAAGCAATCGTTATCCAATATCTAATAACATTTTGGATTCTTTTTTTTTTTTAAATAATTTGTTTTAATGGCTTTAGCCAGAATTTATCACTGTGTGCTAAAAATAGTATAAATTTATTGGAAAAATAGAAATCTAAGAATAAGTTTTTAAGGTGTTATTCAAAAATCTTTAAAAGACTTTCCATATGAATGTGGGCTGACCTCCAATAGAGCGATTTTCTCTTATTCTGAAAAGAGATTCTGAAGATGAAACCAGTTTGATAGTGCCTCTGACTTTAAAGGGACAGTCTACTTGATCTCTGAGTATTTCTAAGCCCCTACAGGCCACCTCTTATCTTGGTGCATTTTATTAGCTTTTTCTCCAACATAGGTGTGTCCGGTCCACGGCGTCATCCTTACTTGTGGGATATTCTCTTCCCCAACAGGAAATGGCAAAGAGCCCAGCAAAGCTGGTCACATGATCCCTCCTAGGCTCCGCCTACCCCAGTCATTCTCTTTGCCGTTGTACAGGCAACATCTCCACGGAGATGGCTTAGAGTTTTTTAGTGTTTAACTGTAGTTTTTATTATTCAATCAAGAGTTTGTTATTTTGAAATAGTGCTGGTATGTACTATTTACTCAGAAACAGAAAAGAGATGAAGATTTCTGTTTGTATGAGGAAAATGATTTTAGCAACCGTCACTAAAATCCATGGCTGTTCCACACAGGACTGTTGAGAGCAATTAACTTCAGTTGGGGGAACAGTGAGCAGTCTCTTGCTGCTTGAGGTATGACACATTCTAACAAGACGATGTAATGCTGGAAGCTGTCATTTTCCCTATGGGATCCGGTAAGCCATGTTTATTACGATCGTAAATAAGGGCTTCACAAGGGCTTATTAAGACTGTAGACTTTTTCTGGGCTAAATCGATTCATTATTAACACATATTTAGCCTTGAGGAATCATTTTATCTGGGTATTTTGATATAATAATATCGGCAGGCACTGTTTTAGACACCTTATTCTTTAGGGGCTTTCCCAAAGCATAAGCAGAGCCTAATTTTCGCGCCGGTGTTGCGCACTTGTTTTTGAGAGGCATGGCATGCAGTCGCATGTGAGAGGAGCTCTGATACTTAGAAAAGACTTTCTGAAGGCGTCATTTGGTATCGTATTCCCCTTTGGGCTTGGTTGGGTCTCAGCAAAGCAGATACCAGGGACTGTAAAGGGGTTAAAGTTCAAAACGGCTCCGGTTCCGTTATTTTAAGGGTTAAAGCTTCCAAATTTGGTGTGCAATACTTTTAAGGCTTTAAGACACTGTGGTGAAAATTTGTGAATTTTGAACAATTCCTTCATGTTTTTTTCGCAATTGCAGTAATAAAGTGTGTTCAGTTTAAAATTTAAAGTGACAGTAACGGTTTTATTTTAAAACGTTTTTTGTACTTTGTTATCAAGTTTCTGCCTGTTTAACATGTCTGAACTACCAGATAGACTGTGTTCTGAATGTGGGGAAGCCAGAATTCCTATTCATTTAAATAAATGTGATTTATGTGATAATGACAATGATGCCCAAGATGATTCCTCAAGTGAGGGGAGTAAGCATGGTACTGCATCATTCCCTCCTTCGTCTACACGAGTCTTGCCCACTCAGGAGGCCCCTAGTACATCTAGCGCGCCAATACTCCTTACTATGCAACAATTAACGGCTGTAATGGATAATTCTGTCAAAAACATTTTAGCCAAAATGAACACTTATCAGCGTAAGCGCGGCTGCTCTGTTTTAGATACTGAAGAGCATGACGACGCTGATAATAATATTTCTGAAGGGCCCCTAACCCAGTCTGATGGGGCCAGGGAGGTTTTGTCTGAGGGAGAAATTACTGATTCAGGGAACATTTCTCAACAGGCTGAACCTGATGTGATTGCATTTAAATTTAAGTTGGAACATCTCCGCATTCTGCTTAAGGAGGTATTATCCACTCTGGATGATTGTGACAAGTTGGTCATCCCAGAGAAACTATGTAAAATGGACAAGTTCCTAGAGGTGCCGGGGCTCCCAGAAGCTTTTCCTATACCCAAGCGGGTGGCGGACATTGTTAATAAAGAATGGGAAAGGCCCGGTATTCCTTTCGTCCCTCCCCCCATATTTAAAAAATTGTTTCCTATGGTCGACCCCAGAAAGGACTTATGGCAGACAGTCCCCAAGGTCGAGGGAGGCGGTTTCCACTTTAAACAAACGCACCACTATACCCATAGAGGATAGTTGTGCTTTCAAAGATCCTATGGATAAAAAATTAGAAGGTTTGCTTAAAAAAGATGTTTGTTCAGCAAGGTTACCTTCTACAACCAATTTCATGCATTGTCCCTGTCGCTACAGCCGCATGTTTCTGGTTCGATGAGCTGATAAAGGCGGTCGATAGTGATTCTCCTCCTTTTGAGGAGATTATGGACAGAATCAATGCTCTCAAATTGGCTAATTCTTTCACCCTAGACGCCACTTTGCAATTGGCTAGGTTAGCGGCTAAGAATTCTGGGTTTGCTATTGTGGCGCGCAGAGCGCTTTGGTTGAAATCTTGGTCGGCTGATGCGTCTTCCAAGAACAAGCTACTTAACATTCCTTTCAAGGGGAAAACGCTGTTTGGCCCTGACTTGAAAGAGATTATCTCTGATATCACTGGGGGTAAGGGCCACGCCCTTCCTCAGGATCGGCCTTTCAAGGCAAAAAATAAACCTAATTTTCGTCCCTTTCGTAGAAACGGACCAGCCCAAGGTGCTACGTCCTCTAAGCAAGAGGGTAATACTTCTCAAGCCAAGCCAGCTTGGAGACCAATGCAAGGCTGGAACAAGGGAAAGCAGGCCAAGAAACCTGCCACTGCTACCAAGACAGCATGAAATGTTGGCCCCCAATCCGGGACCGGATCTGGTGGGGGGCAGACTCTCTCTCTTCGCTCAGGCTTGGGCAAGAGATGTTCTGGATCCTTGGGCGCTAGAAATAGTCTCCCAAGGTTATCTTCTGGAATTCAAGGGACTTCCCCCAAGGGGGAGGTTCCACAGGTCTCAGTTGTCTTCAGACCACATAAAAAGACAGGCATTCTTACATTGTGTAGAAGACCTGTTAAAAATGGGAGTGATTCATCCTGTTCCATTAAGAGAACAAGGGATGGGGTTCTACTCCAATCTGTTCATAGTTCCCAAAAAAGAGGGAACGTTCAGACCAATCTTAGATCTCAAGATCTTAAACAAGTTTCTCAAGGTTCCATCGTTCAAGATGGAAACCATTCGAACTATTCTTCCTTCCATCCAGGAAGGTCAATTCATGACCACGGTGGATTTAAAGGATGCGTATCTACATATTCCTATCCACAAGGAACATCATCGGTTCCTAAGGTTCGCATTCCTGGACAAACATTACCAGTTCGTGGCGCTTCCTTTCGGATTAGCCACTGCTCCAAGGATTTTCACAAAGGTACTAGGGTCCCTTCTAGCTGTGCTAAGACCAAGGGGCATTGCTGTAGTACCTTACTTGGACGACATTCTGATTCAAGCGTCGTCCCTTCCTCAAGCAAAGGCTCACACGGACATTGTCCTGGCCTTTCTCAGATCTCACGGATGGAAAGTGAACGTGGAAAAGAGTTCTCTATCCCCGTCAACAAGGGTTCCCTTCTTGGGAACAATAATAGACTCCTTAGACATGAGGATTTTTCTGACAGAGGCCAGAAAAACAAAACTTCTAGACTCTTGTCGGATACTTCATTCCGTTCCTCTTCCTTCCATAGCTCAGTGCATGGAAGTGATCGGGTTGATGGTAGCGGCAATGGACATAGTTCCTTTTGCGCGCATTCATCTAAGACCATTACAACTGTGCATGCTCAGTCAGTGGAATGGGGACTATACAGACTTGTCTCCGAAGATACAAGTAAATCAGAGGACCAGAGACTCACTCCGTTGGTGGCTGTCCCTGGACAACCTGTCACAAGGGATGACATTCCGCAGACCAGAGTGGGTCATTGTCACGACCGACGCCAGTCTGATGGGCTGGGGCGCGGTCTGGGGATCCCTGAAAGCTCAGGGTCTTTGGTCTCGGGAAGAATCTCTTCTAACCGATAAATATTCTGGAACTGAGAGCGATATTCAATGCTCTCAAGGCTTGGCCTCAGCTAGCGAGGGCCAAGTTCATACGGTTTCAATCAGACAACATGACAACTGTTGCGTACATCAACCATCAGGGGGGAACAAGGAGTTCCCTAGCGATGGAAGAAGTGACTAAAATCATTCTATGGGCGGAGTCTCACTCCTGCCACCTGTCTGCTATCCACATCCCAGGAGTGGAAAATTGGGAAGCGGATTTTCTGAGTCGTCAGACATTGCATCCGGGGGGAGTGGGAACTCCATCCGGAAATCTTTTGCCCAAGTCACTCAGCTGTGGGGCATTCCAGACATGGATCTGATGGCCTCTCGTCAGAACTTCAAAGTTCCTTGCTACGGGTCCAGATCCAGGGATCCCAAGGCGGCTCTAGTGGATGCACTAGTAGCACCTTGGACCTTCAAACTAGCTTATGTGTTCCCGCCGTTTCCTCTCATCCCCAGGCTGGTAGCCAGGATCAATCAGGAGAGGGCGTCGGTGATCTTGATAGCTCCTGCGTGGCCACGCAGGACTTGGTATGCAGATCTGGTGAATATGTCATCGGCTCCACCTTGGAAGCTACCTTTGAGACGAGACCTTCTTGTTCAGGGTCCGTTCGAACATCCGAATCTGGTTTCACTCCAGCTGACTGCTTGGAGATTGAACGCTTGATTTTATCGAAGCGAGGGTTCTCAGATTCTGTTATCGATACTCTTGTTCAGGCCAGAAAGCCTGTAACTAGAAAGATTTACCACAAAATTTGGAAAAAATATATCTGTTGGTGTGAATCTAAAGGATTCCCTTGGGACAAGGTTAAGATTCCTAGGATTCTATCCTTCCTTCAAGAAGGATTGGAAAAAGGATTATCTGCAAGTTCCCTGAAGGGACAGATTTCTGCCTTGTCGGTGTTACTTCACAAAAAGCTGGCAGCTGTGCCAGATGTTCAAGCCTTTGTTCAGGCTCTGGTTAGAATTAAGCCTGTTTACAAACCTTTGACTCCTCCTTGGAGTCTCAATTTAGTTCTTTCAGTTCTTCAGGGGGTTCCGTTTGAACCCTTACATTCCGTTGATATTAAGTTATTATCTTGGAAAGTTTTGTTTTTAGTTGCAATTTCTTCTGCTAGAAGAGTTTCAGAATTATCTGCTCTGCAGTGTTCTCCTCCTTATCTGGTGTTCCACGCAGATAAGGTGGTTTTACGTACTAAACCTGGTTTTCTTCCAAAAGTTGTTTCTAACAAAAACATTAACCAGGAGATTATCGTACCTTCTCTGTGTCCGAAACCAGTTTCAAAGAAGGAACGTTTGTTGCACAATTTGGATGTTGTTCGCGCTCTAAAATTCTATTTAGATGCTACAAAGGATTTTAGACAAACATCTTCCTTGTTTGTTGTTTATTCCGGTAAAAGGAGAGGTCAAAAAGCAACTTCTACCTCTCTCTCTTTTTGGATTAAAAGCATCATCAGATTGGCTTACGAGACTGCCGGACGGCAGCCTCCCGAAAGAATCACAGCTCATTCCACTAGGGCTGTGGCTTCCACATGGGCCTTCAAGAACGAGGGCTTCTGTTGATCAGATATGTAGGGCAGCGACTTGGTCTTCACTGCACACTTTTACCAAATTTTACAAGTTTGATACTTTTGCTTCTTCTGAGGCTATTTTTGGGAGAAAGGTTTTGCAAGCCGTGGTGCCTTCCATTTAGGTGACCTGATTTGCTCCCTCCCTTCATCCGTGTCCTAAAGCTTTGGTATTGGTTCCCACAAGTAAGGATGACGCGTGGACCGGACACACCTATGTTGGAGGGAAAACAGAATTTATGTTTACCTGATAAATTACTTTCTCCAACGGTGTGTCCGGTCCACGGCCCGCCCCTGGTTTTTTTTAATCAGGGTCTGATAATTTATTTTCTTTAACTACAGTCACCACGGTACCCATATGGTTTCTCCTATGCAAATATTCCTCCTTAACGTCGGTCGAATGGACTGGGGGTAGGCGGAGCCTAGGAGGGATCATGTGACCAGCTTTGCTGGGCTCTTTGCCATTTCCTGTTGGGGAAGAGAATATCCCACAAGTAAGGATGACGCCGTGGACCGGACACACCGTTGGAGAAAGTAATTTATCAGGTAAACATAAATTCTGTTTTACATCCAGACAATACTAGTTCATGTGTGCCATAAAGATAAGATTGTGCTCACTCCCGTGGAGTTATTTATGCACTAATTGACTAGAATGCAATAGGCAGTCTGCAGAAGCTTTAGATACATGGATAATAACAGAGGTAAAAAGTAGTGTTAGTTATGCAAAACTGGGAAATGTGTAATAAAGGGATTATCTATCTTTTCAAACAATAAAACAATTTCAAGTAGACTGTTCCTTTAACCTTTGACCAGGTTTTGCTCTATTCCTATTAATCAACGTCTGTGAAGTAGCAGGAAAATGCAATTGTGCATTTAAAAAAGAAAAAAGCTTTTAACTTCCTTCTTTAAAAACCTGCTTTCTGCCTTCCTTTGTAATCAGAGGGAGATGAAGAAGAAAAAAAATTGTCTGCTTGAATAACTTTTTTTTTTAATATATATACAGTATTTCTGAGGATTAAAAGAGTCACCTGAAAAGGAGCTCTGAAAACATTTTATTTTAGAAGTTTGGAGCATCTGAGGAGGAAATGTCCATTTCTAATAAAGAGAATTAAATCCTTAATCGATTAAAATGTCCATTTGTGAATATTTTTACTCCTGAGGGATAGAAATTCTTATTGAAGAGCAGGGATCGACAATTCTGTTTAAAATTTAGGAGCCAGTATGAATATTTAGGAGCCCAGGAACACTTTTAGTAGCCAGACAGTGGTATTTGTATATAGATATATGAAGAACAACCCAAACAGTTAGTAGCCAGGGGTAAAGTTCTAGGAGCCAGTGGCTCCCAGTCTCCTGGATTTGGGGGAGCCCTGTTGTAAAGGAATAAACCCTGACCCATAAAGCCAGTATTACTAATATATAAGGTAGACATTTTTGTAGCTCTGAAAAGGAACTTTATATCTATGGTAAAAGTAAACTCAAGAGCCCATATTTATGAAATCTCACTGGGACTATTAGATCTTTTTAACGTTTTCAATTAAATACAATTTTCAATTGATTGAATGTATCTTGATGTACTATAAAATTGGGATTTACATTAAATTGATAGATATAGAATTATCTAAAACACTGGGAGCCACAATTAAATTCTTCAGAAGCACTTACAAAAGCGGGTCAGGGGATCAACCTGGGATCATTGTCTCCATTTTTTTAACTGCTTGTACTAGCATAAAATGATTTATTATTCTCGATATGCATTACTAACGGTTTATCCTTGGCACCATGATTTATATTAGACAGTGTTAAATGTAAATTCGCTCCCGGATTGTAGGAGCTTAGTCTTCAATACAGGTCTATAATTTATTATTTGATAGTCACATATGTAAATTAGCACCTGGTTTGCAGGAGCAGAGCAGACAATTACTATTACTATCTAATGAGTTGTTATTAAAAACCTGAAAAAAGACAAATTTGAAAAACAATCTTTAATAATATTTCAGCACAAGTGTAAACCAATTTATTTAAAATGCATATAGGGGTCGATCCGATATAAATCGTCGCCCGCAAAATCCGACGCCAATAATTGCGCGGATTTGGTATCCTATATACGGCGTAAGCTAGAAGTTACGCGCGTAGATTTCTGGCGTCGCCCGTAGTTTTTTGGCCCATAGACTGACATACAAAACACGCGCAATTTGCTATCCAATATACGGCGTAAGGACTTACGCGCGCAGATTTTACAAAATCTACGCCATTCTCAGCTCGCCACAAATTGAAGGCGCAGGTACCCTTGCACTGACTTAGAAACCAACGTAACTCTCAGAAGGCCTAACAAATGCATGCCTAACAATATACATAGCAGCAGCTTGTTCACAAATAGTTAACCTCTTAAAAGCATTTATTATTCCTGCCCCTGCAAGTGTGTCAAACCAATCACAAACAGCACAACCTCTCACCTGCAGACTTAAAACACCTGCAAATGCACACCCTCATTAGCCACCATGTTTCCCTTGCAGTATATTGCATTTAGAGTCAGACAGCGTCGTGGGGCACAAGGGGTGCTTGAACCCCTACAAGCCCCTGTTTTGGATGGTATCCCTGCTGCTGAAGTCCCTGGTCATGGTGCTGTAGCTGTCCCTGCTCCAGCTGCTGCTGCTGCCCTCCCTGCTCCTCCTGCTGTTGTCCCTGTTCCTGGTGCTCCCCATGCTGCTGTTGCTGCAGCTGCCCATAGGCCAGCAGGGCCTATAAGACGAAGGCATCAGCAGAGGGGAAGAGCACCAAGGGTACACAGGGGTTAGGGTCACCCTGTTTGGGATGACAGAAGTGGAGGTCAGGGAAAAATATCGCTTGACATCTGCAAGCCTCATTAACCTATATGAGGTGTTGAAGGATGAAATTGACCCTCAAGCGTATAGGAAACCGAGCTCTGACTGGTATGCAGAAGCTGTTGTGTGTTGTACACTTCCTGGCAACTGGCTCATACCAGTCAACAGAGGGGCTTGTGTCTGGCCTAGCGCAGTCTACCTTCTCCAGGATTCTAGGGGAGGTTCTGACTGCTCTAGATAACCAGACACAACAATACATTCATTTCCCCCATACCCCCCAGGAATGGAACCGTCTTAAACAAGGCTTCTATCGACTGGGGGGTATTCCTAATGTCATGGGGGCAATTGATTGCACACATGTGCGTATTGTGGCCCCACATGAGGAGACAATCCTCTATATTAACAGGAAAGGGTTTCACTCATTGAATTGCCAGATGGTCTGCGATACCAATCTGAAATTCTTACATGTGTATGCAGGCTTCCCAGGGAGTGCACATGATTCCTACATCCTGCGCCAGACCTCCTTATTCAATATGTTTGAAAATGGAACACTTTCGGGAGGATGGCTGCTTGGTGAGTACCTTCATTCTGTCTGTATATTTCTAATAAAGGGACACTAAACACATATTGTCATCTCATGTGTCAGATAGAGAATACAATGTTAAACAGCATTACAATTCACTTCTCTTATATCATTTTATTCATTCTTTAAATATATTTTTTTTATAATTTATAAATTCACATATATGAGCCAATCATATGAGGCTTCTATGTGCAGCCACCAATCAGCAGCTATTGAGCATATCTAATATGCTTGTCATCAAGAGTTATCTATAGAATGGAGAAAATGATCTAATCGAAGTTAATTATCAAGCTGCTAACAATTGCAGGTTCTTATTAAATGGACAGTCTAGTATAAATTGCACTTCCATTATTCAGATAGGCCTTTTAATTTTAATTAACTATCCTGATTACTTCCATTAATGTTTTGATTAAATCTATCTTTTATATGTGATTCATGTTGTGTCCCTTTAAAGCACATGATGTACCTGTAGTAATCCAAACACATATGTTACATGACAGGTGACGCAGGGTACGGCTGCAGACCATGGCTATTAACCCCCTTGGTGCACCCCATTACGGAGCCACAACTCAGGTACCAGGAGGCACACATAAGAACAAGGAATGTCATTGAAAGGAGCTTTGGCCTATTAAAAACCAGGTTCAGGTGTCTGGATGTTACAGGCGGAGCACTACAGTATAACCCCAACAAAGTGTGTTCCATTGTCAATGCTTGCTGTATTCTACACAACATTGCTGTGGACACACGTTTGTTGGTGGACATTGACCCAGAGCAGCAGCAGCAGCTGGTTCCTGTACTTGAGGATGTGGACAGGGGGACACTGAGGGGGAATGAAGTGAGGGATTATGTCATCCGTGAATACTTCACCTGTAAGTTACTTATTCATAATTACAGTAAACCGTAACATTCACATGTATTATGATGTTTGACATTACCTCACCAACCATTGCATGTGTATATATCATGTCTTGCAGAATGTAAAATTTTGGATTTCCACTGCATGTAAGTGAAACTACTACATCCCAACCCCCTTCCCTTAAAGGGACACTATACCCAAAACATATTGTTTCATGATTAAGGATAGAGAAGATAATTTTTAAAAAACTTATAATTTAAATCAATTACCTATTTTCATTATTTATTTAGATATACTTTAATGAAGACATAGAAATGCACACAGTGAAGAAATCGCAGGAGGCATCTATATACAGCTAATAATCATCAGCTACCAAGCATATCTCGATATGGTTTTCAGCAAAGAATATCAATAGAATGAAGCAACAGAAATAATAGAATGAAATTATAGTTTATTTTTGTAATTATCTTCTCCTTCAAAATCATGAAGTAAAAATATTTGCTTTCATGTCCCTTTAACAACCCTAATAACTGTATATTTATAATTTGTTTAATTCATGTTTAGTTCACTATCATTAAGAATGAGGATAATGGATATTTATACCTTATGTTCACACCTTCTTTAAATATATTATTAGTTATATATACCAATGTGTCAATTTATATTGGATGTGAGAAACCTTGATGTACATCTTAGAAGTTAATATTACTATATGTACCGTTGAGACACAACCATGTGATGTTGTTTATTGAGCATGAATATGTCATAAACATTATAATAATACCTTTTTGGTCCATTTCAACACAGGTATTATTATATGTTTTACCAATATTACTGTACTAAAACACAACTCACATGGATGTGGATGACAATTAGATAGTAAATAACAGAGGACAAGATTTTCAATGAAATTTAATAATATTTTTTTTTTTTTAGGCCTCTTAGATGAGGGGCCTGGTGTGGGTCTTCTGCCTCTCCTGGGTTGTGTGGATCCAGTAGGAGTGCTGGTCACAGAGGAGATACTTGATGCCATGTCCTGCTGTTGGGTGAAATGCTCCACCAAAGCCCCCAACAGTTGATTCTGTTCCCTCCATCTTTGGTCACTTTGGATTTGCATGTCCGATATTACACGCAGCATTTGATTTTGATTTTGGACCATAGCTGATACCGATGCTGCCATGTCCCTTTACAGCTCATTCGACCTCTGTTGCAAACGGTGTTGGCTTCTATGGAACCTGTGTTGTTCCCTCTGCATTTTTTGACACGTTTCCGTTAGAGTCTCACAGGTCAAAGTTTGCCTCCTCTGTAGTGAGATATATTCATCACCCATGGCAGAACTCAATTGATCCATGGGCTCTTCATCAGCAGGGACAATAGGCACTCTTTCAATTACGTGTTCCTCAGCTGGAGGTGCCGGAACAATAACCTCAGTTGGAGGTGCCGGAACAATAACCTCAGTTGGAGGTGCCGGAACAATAACTTCTGTTGGAGGTGCCAGAACAACAACCTCAGTTGGAGGTGCCGGAACAATAACCTCAGTTGGAGGTGCCGGAACAATAACTTCTGTTGGAGGTGCCAGAACAACAACCTCAGTTGGAGGTGCCGCAACAATAACCTCAGTTGGAGGTGCCGGAACAATAACTTCTGTTGGAGGTGCCGGAACAATAACCTCAGTTGGAGGTGCCGGAACAATAACTTCTGTTGGAGGTGCCAGAACAACAACCTCAGTTGGAGGTGCCGCAACAATAACCTCAGTTGGAGGTGCCGGAACAATAACTTCTGTTGGAGGTGCCGGAACAATAACCTCAGTTGGAGGTGCGGGAACCAAAACAGCAGCTGGACGTGCAGGAACAGATATCTCAGCTGGAGGTGCAGCCACAGGAATATGAGCTGGAGGTGCAGGGCGATGGATTACAGTTGGTGGAGCCCTTCCAACTGAAGATGATGGTCCAGATGTCGGGATGGACCGATAGTCCCAATGGCCGCTGGTGTGCATCCACTCAGCCTGCTGGTATACTCCTGTAGTGCCCTGATATTCTTGGGGGGGGGGGGTAAATACATCTACCCTTTGGGGCTGGCGGGGCTCCCCCTCCAAGCCATAGGAATATTCCTCGTGCCAGGGCTCCTGCCAGGTATCCTCCTCTAATGCAGGTGGCATGATATGTGGATTTTCGATAGACGCAGTCCAAGCCATGTCATGCCTGGCATACTCCTGCTGTCTTATCTGTACCGGTGGTTGTGGTGGACATATATTTAGAACCGGTGTTGGGGGATTCATGGGCGTAGGCACCCTGGTGACTGGAGGTTCTGTGGAGGAGTCAAATGATGAGAGGGATTAGTACAGTCACATATCTATCCATGTGGGCATACAATTTACATGCTAAGGCCTATCCACATTCTCATGTCAAACTCTATAACATGCATGTGCACATTGAGATTTGTGATATGAGGGTTTGTAATATGCTAATTATACATGTATGTGTTTCATACAATAGTTCTGTGTACATGTCAGTGATGGAGAAAATGTGTTCTTTAAGTGACACTATGGTTGTGATGACTATGGTGTCCATTTACTGAAAGGTCTACATGTGGCTTGTGGCCTGTGTTACTCTGAGACATGTTAGTATTTCACTATTCTACCTCATATCATGATTTTCAATGTGTTAAGTAGCATTAAATGGACATGCAAACCATATTTAGTATTTCATGATTCAGCTAGCCAAGCATGGAATTTAAAAAAAAATAAAATTTACTTCCAGTAGCTAATATGCTTCATTATCTTGATATTCTTAGCTGATATGCATTTCTAGATAGGCTCAGAAGCTGCTGATTGGTGGCTGTACATCAATGCCTCGTGTGATTGCCTCACCCATGTGCATTGATATTTAATAAACTAAGATTTTCAAAATAATAATTAAAAATAGATAATGGAAGTAAATTTTGATGTTGTTTAAAACTGTATTCTCTATCTGAATAATGAAAAAAATTATTTGTGTTTCATGTCCCTTTAATGTTAAATATCATTGTATATTTAGTTGTTAGTAATCAAAATACCATGATCCTCATTGTGTACATGAATGTGTGACAATATAGGATGTTATAACTCAAATACATATTATACTAGTGTGTGGGATGTTACTCACCAGCATGCTGTGCTGATGTTGCAGTCCCTGAGTCACGAGCCCCTGGAAGTCCACGGACTGCTGTGAGGCTCAGGGACCTACGAATGAGCTCCTGCCACTCATTGTATTCGGCCTCATAGTGAGGCCCACCTCCTGTTGCCCTCTGGGAGATTGCTTCCTGGCCCATCCTCTCCTTTACTCTCCTCTTGCAATCATTCCATCTCTTCTTAAGGCCGTCAACATTCCTCCTCTGTTGGGACACACCATTGACGGCCTCCACCACCTTCTGCCAAGCATCTTTACGCCTCCGGGCAACTCCTTTGCCCTTCTCTTGTCCAAAGAGGGCATTATGGTTCTCCAGGACAGCCTGGACGAGAGCGAGGTTTTCGGCAAAACTGAAATTGGGACACCTCATACGCTCCTCGTCCTGGGCTGCCTGGCTCCCTCCCTGGGATGTCCCTGGTGTGGGTTTCCTCCCTATCCTCTCCCTCCTCCCCCCCTTCTATCCCCATGTGCACCCTCTATCCCTCTTCTCAGTGTGCCTGGCCTTTGGGCAACCCCACTCCCATCCTCCCTTCTGGCTCTCCCTCTCCCCACTCCGCTCACTCCCTGACGGGGACCCTGCTGCTCCTCCTGTACATAATCCTCTCCCTGCGACTCCCCTTCCCTCCTCCCCCCAGCCCTATCTCTCCCTGACATCCTCACACTACACACACTCACACACTCACACTCACTCCCACTTCAATCACACACAATCACAACCAGACACTCAGCCTTTCAAACTGTAAAAGATAAATAAAAAGTGTTGGGTGTTATAAAAAAAAAGTGTTGTGTATTTTGTATATGTGTGTATGCAAAATGTGTGCAATATGAAAAAAAGTGTAAGTAAATGTACTGGCTTAACAATCCAACCAACAATCCGACCTAACTAACTTGATGAAATGCTCCTTTCTCACTACTCTTACCACTAATCTCTATACTCGCTGTAGTGTGCTGTAGCTCCAAGAACCAACCAAACACACTAAAGAAATGGCGGCTGCGCAGGTGTTTAAGTATGATTTTTGAATCTCGTCATTACGTGGCGCATCTCTTAGAACTGGCGTTATTTTTTACGAGTCGTAGGCTAATTTGCATAAAACTACACTTTATTTAGACTTTACGTGAACAAAAAACAGGCGCAAGTACTTGCGACGACTAAAAGGTGTATTTGCGCACATTTTGCCTGCTCGTCGGTTTTTCTCACTTACGCCAGTTTAGCATCTGACGGCGGTGAATATTGGATAGCTCGAGTTGCGAGCTGAAACTGCGGGCGACGCGGGTTACCTCGCTTGCGCCGAAAACTACGACCTATATCGGATCGCGCCCATAGTTTATCCATTGTGATTTATTTTTCAATGCTAATTGAATGTGTTTTTAACTTTAGTTGAAATAGTTAATGTATGAATATCTAAGATAATTCTATTATTAAATATAGTTGTACTATTTTAGCCGTATATAAATAAAAGGTACATTTTAACCTCTTAAGGACATATGACGGAATTTTTCCGTCATAAAACAATTGAGCAAACTGAAAGCTGTGTCCTTAAAGGGTTAACAAAATCCATATGTGCTACAAATAATATAATATTGAGTCCAGATTTACTTTCAAGTCATTCTGTCTGACTAAGTATATTTCTCTAAGTCTGGGATTCATCTCCACATGCAGTGCAGGTAATTGTCATTTGTAGCAATTTCCATCCATCCTCATATACAAGTATCCATATAAATACATAAAATATATAATCTCACAAAATGAATGTCAAATACCTGATAATCTGTAAACAATTCTTCAGATATCTGAATAAAAGTGTTCGTCCAATATTATGTGATATTATAATTTTAAAGGGCCATTATTAGCCTGATTGGCTTTTCCAAATAAGACTTGCTCTTTCAAATGGTAGTGGGATAAAAAGCTTTAAATTGTTTTAGGTATGGTATGTTTAAAATGGCTTAGCACTCAAAGGATTAAAATTATATTAAACCGTGCTCCTTTTGTAAAAAAAATATGTTAAATAAAAGTGAAAATAAAAAGAAACAGATTGTGTAGAAAACAGCAAATAACTTACTTGCTTTCTTGCAAAATTAACACTTAAAATTTCTCAGTGTAGCCCCTTTTTCCAGAGGATTTTCAAAACCTACATTTCTAAGATATGGTGAGTCCACGGCTTGAGTAATTACTGTTGGGAATATCACTCCTGGCCAGCAGGAGGAGGCAAAGAACACCACAGTTAAACTGCCAAGTATCACTACCCTACCCACAACCCCCAGTCATTCTCTTTGTCTTCGGTGCATGGAGGAGGTGAAGTTTAGGTGTCTGAAGAAAAATGTTGATTTCATCTACAAGCAAGTTTTGGGGTATAGCCGTATTCCACTTCATTCCTTGCAGTTGGGTAGTGGTGGCTTTAAAGCAGTTAGTAACTTGTAAAGAGGTACTTACTGCGTTTTCCTAACAATTGCTGCCCTAGTTTAGAAAGCCAGAGTTGGCTACTCTGTTCTATCTTTTTCAAAGGTCTGTGTGAAGAACTGCGTCTTCTCAAACCTTGTAACTGTATATATAACTACATGCCGGATAGTGGAGCAGGTAAGTGTTTTTTCTTACTTCCTGTTATCTAATCTATTAACTAGCCTAGACTTTTTGTGACAGGCTACGATAAAACTTCCTGCAAAGCCCTCCTCCTCCTTGTAGGGCTGTGACAGGAAGCACAAATTTAGTGTAACAAATAAACGGTAAAATCCTTTAAATGGATAATACATATTGCAATGATTTCTATTAAGTATAAACAATGGCTTAGTGCTTTTTTATTACAGCAATGAGACAGACTGTTAAACATCTCTTTAAATAACTTTCCTTTTTTTTTTAAGAGAACATCTAGGGGTCTCAGGGACAGCAATGCTCTACCTGGAGCTGGCTGTTGATTGGTGGGTGCACATATATGCCTCTTGTAATTGGCTCACCTGTGTGTTCAGCTAGCTCCCAGTAGTGCATTTTTGCTATAGAGGTAAATTAGAAAGTTTTTTAAAATGTATATGCTCTATGTGAATCTTAAAATAAAAAAAAAACTTTGGTTTTCACATCACTTTAAGAATTTGGCTTCAATATAATGTTTATTTGACTTTCCCATTGTAAGGACTCATATAATAAAGACAGATATTATATGTAATCACATTTATTGTTATACATTATGATGCTGCTCCTGGATGGCTCACCAGTCATATTGTTGGAGCGGCAATGCACTGCTCCTGGGTGCTTTATCTGAAAAAGAGGAGAAGAGCACAGACTCAAATGCAGAGTAAAAATTCTTTAATATATGCGCACACAAATAAAGTGGCAACTCACAAGAAAGACAATTAAAATTAGCATTGAACACAATGTGTTCGAATCATTGATGAAACTTATCCCAAAAGCAACGACTCAGCAAGCAGCTTCAAAACTCTTCAAAACACTCCAACAGTCCTGGGCTGATGTCAGTGAGACCCGGTCTGGGCAAGTAATGTTGTTGTCAAAGTCCGTTTGATAGAAAGTCTGAGCTGGCTGAACTATACCAGCAAACTTGCAAGAGACATAGATTGCAGGATAATGCAATAACCCTCGGCCCAAAAAATGTTAAATTCCCAACTGCAGACCGGGAACTACGGTGGCCTCACAGGGTCAATAAGGGGGAGTTTCTATACGCGTTTCATCCCGACACAGCGGGACTTTCTCAAGAGTAAAGAGTCAGAATGATGCAGTGCTCTTTATGAATGGTGTGACGAACACACTCCCACTTGTTGGACCAATAACGTCGGTCCTTAAAGGGAAACAAATTTAAAAATATTCATAGAGGGCATAGTAGCACTATAAGTTTCTAAATATGAGCAATAAAATTACATTGAATTGATAATATATACCACTTAATGTAAACAACCACATAAGATATACAAATAAATATTATGATTATTACATACAAAATTATATAAAATATAGTATTGTGGGTGCTTTAGTTTGATTATTTGTTTTACTTAGCAGACTTTAAAGGGACATAAGACCCAAAATGTTTCTTTCATGAGTCAGATAGATTATACAGTTTTAAAGAACTTTCTAATTTACTTCTATTATCAAATTTTCTTCATTTTCTTGTTATCCGTTGTTAAAAAGCAGGAAGGTAAGCTCAGGAGTGTGCATGTGTCTGTAGCTTTATATGGCAGCAATTTTGCAAGAATGTAATACACCAGCAAGAGCACTAGATAACGGCACTATTTACTTTGTAGTGTCCCCGACATGTGTACGCTACCTATCCAGATATATGTTCAACAAAGAATAACAGAAGAATGAAGCAAATTTGATAATAGAAGTAAATTGGAAACTTTTTTTAAATTTATTTCTCTGTATGAATCATGAAAGGAAATATTTCATGTCATGAAGCAGGAGCTGGACAATTTAACCTAGCATCACCAAACACTTCTAAAACTAGAACTAGGTATAATAAAGCAGTGTTTTTGCATAATCAATAAAGGTATTATACCAAAGACAATGCAAAATCACTCTAAATTTCAAATAAGTAGTAGATTTTTATCTGACAGATTGCAGTTATATTTTCCTTCACTCTACATCATGTGACAGCCATCAGCCAATCACAAAATGCATATACATACTGTATATACTACAGGAGCTGGTGCCTCAGAAAGCATGCAAATAAAAAGACAGTTTTAAAGAACAGTAAAGTCATAAAAAGACAGTCATGTATTAGACAGAGCATACAATTTTAAACAACTTATCAATTTACTTCTATTTTTTAATTTGCTTCCTTCTCTTGTTATCCTTTGCTGAAAGGTTTATCTAGGTAAGCTCATGAGCAGCAAAGAACCTAGGTTATAGCTGCTGATTGGTGGCTGCATATATATATATGACAATTTTTATTGGCTCACCCATGTGTTCAGTTAGAAACCAGTAGTGCATTGCTGCTCCTTCAACAAATTATACCAAGAGAATGAAGCACATTTGATAATAGAAGTAAACTGGAAAGTGGTTTAAAATTGTATGTTCTTACCTAGATCTTAAAAGACAAATTTTGAGTTTTCAGTTCCTTTAAGCCTGCCCCATGTTCAGTTCAGCCTGTATTAAGATTAATAATATTGCGTTCAGTGCAGTACTCCCACCACAGAGTTTGCTGTGACTTGTATTATTACTCATTGCTTACTGTATGTAAGTTTTTTAGTTTTTTCTCCTGAAACCTTATCTGTGATCTTATGTTATGTTGAAGTGTGTAGACAGGTGTCAGGTAAGGGGCAGCCATATGATATATAATACCAGGGGAAGCCATGAGATATATATTATATCTGTATAATGCTAGTAGGTATGTTTGCTCATCTGTTACACTGAAGGTTAGCAGTGTGTTATCAGGTAAGGGGAAGCCATGTGATATATAATGCCAGGGGAAGCCATGAGATATATATTATATCTATATAATGCTAGTAGGTATGTGTGCTCATCTGTTACACTGAAGGTTAGCAGTGTGTTATAAGGTAAGGGGGTGCCATATGATATATAATGCCAGGGGAAGCATGAGATATATATTATATCTATATAATGCTAGTAGGTATGTGTGCTCATCTGTTACACTGAAGGTTAGCAGTGTGTTATAAGGTAAGGGGGTGCCATATGATATATAATGCCAGGGGAAGCATGAGATATATATTATATCTATATAATGCTAGTAGGTATGTGTGCTCATCTGTTACACTGAAGGTTAGCAGTGTGTTGTCAGGTGTCGGGTAAGGGGCAGCCATGTGATATATAATACCAGGGGAAGCCATGAGATATATATTATATCTATATAATGCTAGTAGGTATGTTTGCTCATCTGTTACACTGAAGGTTAGTAGTGTGTTATCAGGTAAGGGGAAGCCATGTGATATATAATGCCAGGGGAAGCCATGAGATATATATTATATCTATATAATGCTAGTAGGTATGTTTGCTCATCTGTTACACTGAAGGTTAGCAGTGTGTTATCAGGTAAGGGGCAGCCATATGATATATAATGCCAGGGGAAGCATGAGATATATATTATATCTATATAATGCTAGTAGGTATGTGTGCTCATCTGTTACACTGAAGGTTAGTAGTGTGTTATCAGGTAAGGGGCAGCCATATGATATATAATGCCAGGGGAAGCCATGAGATATATATTATATCTATATAATGCTAGTAGGTATGTGTGCTCATCTGTTACACTGAAGGATAGTAGTGTGTTATCAGGTAAGGGGCAGCCATATGATATATAATGCCAGGGGAAGCATGAGATATATATTATATCTATATAATGCTAGTAGGTATGTGTGCTCATCTGTTACACTGAAGGTTAGTAGTGTGTTATCGGGTAAGGGGCAGCCATATGATATATAATGCCAGGGGAAGCCATGAGATATATATTATATCTATATAATGCTAGTAGGTATGTTTGCTCATCTGTTACACTGAAGGTTAGCAGTGTGTTATCAGGTAAGGGGCAGCCATATGATATATAATGCCAGGGGAAGCATGAGATATATATCATATCTATATAATGCTAGTAGGTATGTGTGCTCATCTGTTACACTGAAGGTTAGCAGTGTGTTATCAGGTAAGGGGCAGCCATATGATATATAATGCCAGGGGAAGCATGAGATATATATTATATCTATATAATGCTAGTAGGTATGTGTGCTCATCTGTTACACTGAAGGTTAGTAGTGTGTTATCAGGTAAGGGGTAGCCATATGATATATAATGCCAGGGGAAGCCATGAGATATATATTATATCTATATAATGCTAGTAGGTATGTGTGCTCATCTGTTACACTGAAGGTTAGCAGTGTGTTATAAGGTAAGGGGGTGCCATATGATATATAATACCAGGGGAAGCATGAGATATATATTATATCTATATAATGCTAGTAGGTATGTGTGCTCATCTGTTACACTGAAGGTTAGCAGTGTGTTATCAGGTAAGGGGAAGCCATGTGATATACAATACCAGGGGAAGCATGATATATATATCATATCTATATAATGCTAGTAGGTATGTGTGCTCATCTGTTACACTGAAGGTTAGCAGTGTGTTATAAGGTAAGGGGGTGCCATATGATATATAATACCAGGGGAAGCATGAGATATATATCATATCTATATAATGCTAGTAGGTATGTGTGCTCATCTGTTACACTGAAGGTTAGCAGTGTGTTATCAGGTAAGGGGCAGCCATATGATATATAATGCCAGGGGAAGCATGAGATATATATATCATATATATAATGCTAGTAGGTATGTGTGCTCATCTGTTACACTGAAGGTTAGTAGTGTGTTATCAGGTAAGGGGCAGCCATATGATATATAATGCCAGGGGAAGCATGAGATATATATTATATCTATATAATGCTAGTAGGTATGTGTGCTCATCTGTTACACTGAAGGTTAGCAGTGTGTTATAAGGTAAGGGGCAGCCATATGATATATAATGCCAGGGGAAGCATGAGATATATATTATATCTATATAATGCTAGTAGGTATGTGTGCTCATCTGTTACACTGAAGGTTAGCAGTGTGTTATCAGGTAAGGGGAAGCCATGTGATATACAATACCAGGGGAAGCATGAGATATATATTATATCTATATAATGCTAGTAGGTATGTGTGCTCATCTGTTACACTGAAGGTTAGCAGTGTGTTATAAGGTAAGGGGGTGCCATATGATATATAATACCAGGGGAAGCATGAGATATATATCATATCTATATAATGCTAGTAGGTATGTGTGCTCATCTGTTACACTGAAGGTTAGCAGTGTGTTATCAGGTAAGGGGCAGCCATATGATATATAATGCCAGGGGAAGCATGAGATATATATCATATCTATATAATGCTAGTCGGTATGTGTGCTCATCTGTTACACTGAAGGTTAGTAGTGTGTTATCAGGTAAGGGGCAGCCATATGATATATAATGCCAGGGGAAGCATGATATATATATCATATCTATATAATGCTAGTAGGTATGTGTGCTCATCTGTTACACTGAAGGTTAGCAGTGTGTTATAAGGTAAGGGGGTGCCATATGATATATAATACCAGGGGAAGCATGAGATATATATCATATCTATATAATGCTAGTCGGTATGTGTGCTCATCTGTTACACTGAAGGTTAGTAGTGTGTTATCAGGTAAGGGGCAGCCATATGATATATAATGCCAGGGGAAGCATGAGATATATATCATATCTATATAATGCTAGTAGGTATGTGTGCTCATCTGTTACACTGAAGGTTAGCAGTGTGTTATAAGGTAAGGGGGTGCCATATGATATATAATACCAGGGGAAGCATGAGATATATATCATATCTATATAATGCTAGTAGGTATGTGTGCTCATCTGTTACACTGAAGGTTAGTAGTGTGTTATCAGGTAAGGGGCAGCCATATGATATATAATGCCAGGGGAAGCATGAGATATATATTATATCTATATAATGCTAGTAGGTATGTGTGCTCATCTGTTACACTGAAGGTTAGTAGTGTGTTATCAGGTAAGGGGCAGCCATATGATATATAATGCCAGGGGAAGCATGAGATATATATCATATCTATATAATGCTAGTAGGTATGTGTGCTCATCTGTTACACTGAAGGTTAGTAGTGTGTTATCAGGTAAGGGGCAGCCATATGATATATAATACCAGGGGAAGCATGAGATATATATCATATCTATATAATGCTAGTAGGTATGTGTGCTCATCTGTTACACTGAAGGTTAGTAGTGTGTTATCAGGTAAGGGGCAGCCATATGATATATAATGCCAGGGGAAGCATGAGATATATATCATATCTATATAATGCTAGTAGGTATGTGTGCTCATCTGTTACACTGAAGGTTAGCAGTGTGTTATCAGGTAAGGGGCAGCCATATGATATATAATGCCAGGGGAAGCATGAGATATATATCATATCTATATAATGCTAGTAGGTATGTGTGCTCATCTGTTACACTGAAGGTTAGTAGTGTGTTATCAGGTAAGGGGAAGCCATGTGATATATAATACCAGGGAGGGGTAAGGGGGAGCCATGTGATATACAATACCAGGGAGGGGTAGGAAACAAGGGGTGATGAAGCCAGGCATCTCAATTGTGTTGCAGTTTGGAACATGTCTATTTTCCCCCATTTATACACTAAGGCTTTGCTTAGCAAGGGCTTAAGATATAAAGCTCTTCATGTGCTGGCACTGGACTTTACAGAACATACAAAAAATAAAATAAATCCAGATTTACTGGTGGATTTTGGGATCTATTAACCTACTGTCCACAATCACTGTTGCAGCAAAGATAAAAAATGGCAATTTACCTCATAAAATGCCACCTACTTGTGAAACTTTCAATAGTGTTTTAAGCAAAACAAAAAACAAACAAATCCTCAGTATATTGGCATATATTGTTTTCCATTCCAGCAGCCCCAACACAGTTGTCCGCAGTTTCTCTTGTTAAGTGTATCCAGTCCACGGATCATCCATTACTTATGGGATATTAACTCCTCCCCAACAGGAAGTGCAAGAGGATTCACCCAGCAGAGCTGCTATATAGCTCCTCCCCTAACTGCCATTCCCAGTCATTCTCTTGCACCCAACGAATAGATAGGATGTGTGAGAGGACTGTGGTGATTATACTTAGTTTCATACCTTCAATCAAAAGTTTGTTATTTTATAATAGCACCGGAGTGTGTTATTCCTTCTCTGGTAGAATTTGAAGAAGAATCTACCTGAGTTTTTCTATGATTTTAGCCGGAGTAGTTAAGATCATATTGCTGTTTCTCGGCCATCTGAGGAGAGGTAAACTTCAGATCAGGGGACAGCGGGCAGATTAATCTGCAAAGAGGTATGTAGCAGCTTATTATTTTCTGACAATGGAATTGATGAGAAAATTCTGCCATACCGATATAATGTAAACTCAGCCTTAAATGCAGTAGCAGCAACTGGTATCAGGCTGTCATGTATGTATATTTTACACTTCAGTATTCTGGGGAATGGCACTTCACTGGAATTATACTGTATGCATAAAACTTTAGCCTAATTTGCAGGGACTAGCAACAGGCTTTTTAATAACACTCAATTTATTAATGTTAAACGTTTTTTGCTGGCATGTAAAATCGTTTAATTTTCTGAGGTACTGGGTGAAAAAATGTTTTGGGCACTATTTTTTTCCACTTGGCAGTCGTTTTATTTAATTTATGACAGTTTACTGATCTCTCTCACTGTTATGTGTGAGGGGGAGAGGTGCTTTTGCTATGCATCAAAAAATTCAGTCAGAAGTTTATTGTCTTCCCTGCATGATCACAAGCTTAAAGCCCTTAAGTTAGCTAACTCATTTATTTCAGATGCCGTAGTACATTTAACTAAACTTACGGCTAAGAATTCCGGATTCGCCATTCAGGCACGCAGAGCACTGTCGCTAAAATCCTGGTCAGCTGACGTTACTTCTAAATCTAAATTGCTTAATATACCTTTCAAAGGGCAGACCTTATTCGGGCCCGGGTTGAAAGAAATTATCGCTGACATTACAGGAGGTAAAGGCCATGCCCTGCCTCAAGACAGAGCCAAACCTAAGGCTAGACAGTCTAATTTTCGTTCCTTTCGTAATTTCAAAGCAGGAGCAGCATCAACTTCCTCTGCACCAAAACAGGAAGGAGCTGTTGCTCGCTACAGACAAAGCTGGAGACCTAACCAGTCCTGGAACAAGGGCAAGCAGGCCAGGAAACCTGCTGCTGCCCCTAAGACAGCATGAATCGAGGGCCCCCGATCCGGGAACGGATCTAGTGGGGGGCAGACTTTCTCTCTTCGCCCAGGCTTGGGCAAGAGATGTCCAGGATCCCTGGGCGGTTAGAGATCATATCTCAGGGATACCTTCTAGACTTCAAATTCTCTCCCCCAAGAGGGAGATTTCATCTGTCAAGGTTGTCAACAAACCAAATAAAGAAAGAGGCGTTTCTACGCTGCGTACAAGATCTTTTATTAATGGGAGTGATCCATCCGGTTCCGCGGGTCGGAACAAGGACAAGGGTTTTACTCAAATCTGTTTGTGGTTCCCAAAAAAGAGGGAACTTTCAGGCCAATCTTGGATTTAAAGATCCTAAACAAATTCCTAAGAGTTCCATCGTTCAAAATGGAAACTATTCGGACAATTTTACCCATGATCCAAAAGGGTCAGTACATGACCACAGTGGATTTAAAGGATGCTTACTTTCACATACCGATTCACAAAGATCATTACCGGTATCTAAGGTTTGCCTTTCTAGACAGGCATTACCAGTTTGTAGCTCTTCCATTCGGATTGGCTATGGCTCCGAGAATCTTCACAAAGGTTCTGGGTGCTCTTCTGGCGGTACTAAGACCGCGAGGAATTGCGGTAGCTCCGTACCTAGACGACATTCTGATACAAGCTTCAAGCTTTCAAACTGCCAAGTCTCATACAGAGTTAGTACTGGCATTTCTAAGGTCGCATGGATGGAAGGTGAACGAAAAGAAGAGTTCTCTCTTTCCACTCACAAGAGTTCCCTTCTTGGGGACTCTTATAGATTCTGTAGAAATGAAGATTTACCTGACAGAAGACAGGTTAACAAAGCTTCAAAATGCATGCCGTGTCCTTCATTCCATTCAACACCCGTCAGTAGCTCAATGCATGGAGGTGATCGGCTTAATGGTAGCAGCAATGGACATAGTACCCTTTGCACGCCTACATCTCAGACCGCTGCAATTGTGCATGCTAAGTCAGTGGAATGGGGATTACTCAGACTTGTCCCCTACTCTGAATCTGGATCAAGAGACCAGAAATTCTCTTCTATGGTGGCTTTCTCGGCCACATCTGTCCAGGGTGATGCCATTCAGCAGGCCGGACTGGACAATTGTAACAACAGACGCCAGCCTACTAGGTTGGGGCGCTGTCTGGAATTCTCTGAAGGCTCAGGGACAATGGAATCAGGAGGAGAGTCTCCTACCAATAAACATTCTGGAATTGAGAGCAGTTCTCAATGCCCTTCTGGCTTGGCCCCAGTTAACAACTCGGGGGTTCATCAGGTTTCAGTCGGACAACATCACGACTGTAGCTTACATCAACCGTCAGGGAGGGACAAGAAGCTCCCTAGCAATGATGGAAGTATCAAAGATAATTCGCTGGGCAGAGTCTCACTCTTGCCACCTGTCAGCAATCCACATCCCGGGAGTGGAGAACTGGGAGGCGGATTTCTTAAGTCGTCAGACTTTTCATCCGGGGGAGTGGGAACTTCATCCGGAGGTCTTTGCCCAAATACTTCGACGTTGGGGCAAACCAGAGATAGATCTCATGGCGTCTCGACAGAACGCCAAGCTTCCTTGTTACGGGTCCAGATCCAGGGATCCGGGAGCGGTTCTGATAGATGCTTTGACAGCACCTTGGACCTTCGGGATGGCTTATGTGTTTCCACCCTTCCCGATGCTTCCTCGATTGATTGCCAGAATCAAACAGGAGAGAGCATCAGTGATTCTAATAGCACCTGCATGGCCACGCAGGACTTGGTATGCAGATCTAGTGGACATGTCATCCTGTCCACCTTGGTCGCTACCTCTGAAACAGGACCTTCTGATCCAGGGTCCCTTCAAACATCAAAATCTAATTTCTCTGAAGCTGACTGCTTGGAAATTGAACGCTTGATTTTATCAAAACGTGGTTTTTCTGAGTCAGTTATTGATACCTTAATACAGGCTAGGAAGCCTGTTACCAGAAGATTTACCATAAGATATGGCGCAAATACTTATATTGGTGCGAATCCAAGAGTTACTCATGGAGTAAGGTTAGGATTCCGAGGATATTGTCTTTTCTACAAGAAGGTTTAGAAAAGGGTTTATCCGCTAGTTCCTTAAAGGGACAGATTTCAGCTCTGTCCATTCTTTTACACAAACGTCTGTCAGAAGTTCCGGACGTTCAAGCTTTTTGTCAGGCTTTAGCTAGGATCAAGCCTGTGTTTAAAACTGTTGCTCCACCATGGAGTTTGAACTTAGTTCTTAATGTTTTACAGGGGGTTCCGTTTGAACCCCTTCATTCCATTGATATCAAGTTGTTATCTTGGAAAGTTCTGTTTTTAATGGCGATTTCCTCGGCTCGAAGAGTCTCTGAGTTATCTGCCTTACATTGTGATTCTCCTTATCTGATTTTTCATTCAGACAAGGTAGTTCTGCGTACTAAACCTGGGTTCCTACCTAAGGTGGTCACTAACAGGAATATCAATCAAGAGATTGTGGTTACATCTTTGTGTCCTAATCCTTCTTCGAAAAAGGAACGTCTGCTACACAATCTAGATGTAGTCCGTGCCCTGAAATTTTTATCTACAGGCAACTAAGGATTTTCGACAAACGTCTTCCCTGTTTGTCGTTTATTCTGGTCAGAGGAGAGGTCAAAAAGCTTCGGCTACCTCTCTCTCCTTTTGGCTTCGTAGCATAATACGGTTAGCCTATGAGACTGCTGGACAGCAGCCTCCTGAAAGAATTACAGCACATTCTACTAGAGCTGTGGCTTCCACTTGGGCCTTTAAGAATGAGGCTTCTGTTGAACAGATTTGCAAGGCTGCAACTTGGTCTTCTCTTCATACTTTTTCCAAATTTTACAAATTTGACACTTTTGCTTCTTCGGAGGCTGTTTTTGGGAGAAAGGTTCTTCAGGCAGTGGTTCCTTCCGTATAAAGAGCCTGCCTGTCCCTCCCGTCATCCGTGTACTTTAGCTTTGGTATTGGTATCCCATAAGTAATGGATGATCCGTGGACTGGATACACTTAACAAGAGAAAACATAATTTATGCTTACCTGATAAATTTATTTCTCTTGTAGTGTATCCAGTCCACGGCCCGCCCTGTCACTTTAAGGCAGGTAATTTTTCCATTAAACTACAGTCACCACTGTACCCTATGGTTTTCCTTTCTCTGCATGTTTTCGGTCGAATGACTGGTAATGGCAGTTAGGGGAGGAGCTATATAGCAGCTCTGCTGGGTGAATCCTCTTGCACTTCCTGTTGGGGAGGAGTTAATATCCCATAAGTAATGGATGATCCGTGGACTGGATACACTACAAGAGAAATAAATTTATCAGGTAAGCATAAATTATGTTTTTACCATATTGAGTTATATCACTGTCTAATTTCAGGCTGTGTAACATCTATGTGAACTAGGGTGCTTTGTGGTGTCCTGCTATACAGATACCGAAGGGTTGTTAACGCTTGCTTGGTTTGGTACTTGCTGTAAAGGTTTTTTTCCTATGCCATTTATGTGCTTGAGAGTAACAATGGTGATAAGGAGGAGCTTGATAATTTAACCCGCATTAAAGAAAATCATCTAATATATTAGAGCAGTTTTATTATTGCACTAATGTTTGCATATATGCATGTACCGGATACAACAACTATCAGAAAACACACTATCTGCAAAGATGATGCTCCCAAAGACATAAATGTGCAAAAAGTAAATGCTTGTGTGTTGGAGCATTTTATTATTGCACTATTGCTTCCATATAAACCATGTGTTTTAAATCTCCAAAGGGGATAAACACATGGTTAAAGTCACCACCAGTGCAACAATGCACTACTGGGAGCTAGCTGGGCACATCTGGTAAGCCAATGACAAAATACAAAAATGTAGCCACCAATCAACAGTGATGTGTTGCTGAGGATATGTACATATTCTTTTCAAGGTACCCAAGATAACAAACTAAATTTCTTAGTAGAAGGGAATTTAAAAATGACATTCTCTATCTGAATTATTAAAGATCCAATTTGACTTTCCTATCACTTTAAGCAATCAGACTGACAAAATGATACTACTAGAATTTATTGAGCTTGTTTTGGGGGTCTGAGTGGGTGGAGCTATTCAAATTGTAAAAGGGCGTGGCTCTGCTGCAACGTGTCCCTGGATTTTTTAAAAATAATCTATAGAAGAGCACAAAATTTAAAGAACAAATTGGCACAAAGTGAACTAAAACCCCTGACAAAAAAGAACTTTGAGATAAACTTAGAAGGGAGAAAACTATCTGGCTTCTTTCCATGCTTTGGGTGCCGCTCCTGCAAATACAATTGCAAAAAGAAAGAAATTGAGGTCACCAACTTTAAATACAAAATAAAAGACACCATAAGATGTCAGGATAAAGGAGTGGTTTATATAATTGAGTGTTCATGTAAAAAATATTATATCGGAGAAACAACTAGGACCCTCCGTGAAAGAATTAGGGAACACCTCTCCTGTATAGATAGAGGGAATTTGGATACACATTTATATTCACACTTTAGAGACATTCATCAAAACAATCTGAAACACTTTAAGTTCTGGGGCTTAGCCAAAGTCAAACCTAACTGGAGAGGGGGTAGTTTGGAAAACCAATTACTGAAACTAGAAGCCAAAATGATATATAATATGGATACACTTTTTCCCACAGGGCTAAATTCAGAATTAGTTATCACTCCTTTCCTATAAGTAGGATACCCTCATATATATATGTGTATCTACTCTCTTTTTTCCTTTCTTCTCTCCCATGCTAAAAATTCAGTTCAGATATATATCCTCTCTTATAGTTAATTTTAACTTTATTTCTCTCTGTTACTAATCTACAATATAAATGCCAACTTTGAGTACAGCACTTTGCACATTGTTAACAAATTTTAAAATATATATTGTCTCTTATAATGAAGGTATTGATTTCACTTGGAGACTCATAACAGTTCCACCTTTAGTCTGAACCATCTTCACTAGTACATTCCACCTTTAATTGATTAATTGGCTCACCAATGAGAATGGATGTAAGCATTTAAATACTCTCATGTAAGCACAGAATAACATGTCTTGATAAAGCCCACGGGTGAAACGCGTTGACTGAGACACTGTGCTATTTGTTATTAGCCTTTGTTTATTGTATCATTATTGCACCTTGGAGGACTTTTTTCCTATGTCCTTGTGCCTGGTCACAATCACAGAGGAACACCTGAGTCGTTACTAACGACCGCAAAGAAAAAGAAAAAGGATTCCCCAGTCGCTATATAGCGACCGCCAAGTTTCTCTATTTCTAAGACATTTAGTCGTTTTTAGTTGTTTTTAAACAACCGCAAAGATTTATCTGTCCTATTGGTCGTATTTGGACGACCGCCAAGTTTCTGCATAGAAGGGACTCACCAGTTGCTACTAGCAACCAAGGCAACTAATCGTATCCCGAGTATCTATATCGCGACCGCACAATTTGCACAACCTGAGGAACATATACTCCTATATTAAAGTCATCTACTTTGACCGCCAAGTACTACAAATATCCCCCAGGATTTCCATGATCTTTTGCGGAATAGGGGTAACTATAGAAACGCTGCACGCAACCAACATCAGTAACGTCACAACGGTCACGTAGGAGCCTAAAAAAGGCGCTTCCAATAGCATCTGGTAACGCCGAGCCGCATACAACGCGGCCTCACACTCACTAGTTACCTCGCTGCTATACTGGACATCTTAGGAAATACTGCTCCACTGTTTGCTAAAAACGCAAGTAATTTATTTCGGAACCATTTCCTCTTTTAACATTTTTATGAGTGTTACTAGTAGTAACGAATAAGGGAGACGTCCCTGAACTTTTAGACACATTTGTTTTAGTATATTGTTTGGCCCAAATATATATATATTTCTATTGCATATCGTTTGACACTTTGTTTTAATAAATTGTATTTATATTTGTATCTATCTGCATCCTTCTCTTTCTTTTATTTGAACAGCATATATATATGTATATATATTTATAATTTCAGTATCCACTATAATTTATAAATTCCTATATTAGACATTTACTCACAATACACGCCGTTGCTTCGTCAACTATAGATTTACTTATCTCCTCTTCCACCTTCGCTTTTAGCGCTTAACTATACTTGTTCTTTTTGTTCTCACTTTCTGTTTTTTCCTGGAGGGGAAATACATAGTTAAGCTGGGTGTTTTTCTATAGCGCATATAATTTAATTTTACACTAAACTTTTTTTTAAATTGTGTCATTGGTAAACTACCATATGAATATTCTGAGAGCTGCAAGTTCATTTTGAGCACTTCAACTACTCACAAAAAATGCTGCTAAACATGTTTCACAATTGAAAGTAAAATTGTATATTAAAAACCATATAGTGTCAAATACAGTACTATGTACAAATACACAATATAAAGTGTATGGTCTCCTGCACATTGCTAATGGTACCGTGTAATGGAAGTAACTGTAGTTGGTTTAGTGAACTGCTTAGCACGGCAGATTAGACTGGTTCAGTGCTTTTTGCTTGCGAGTGACTGGTTTTACTTGGCTTTTATGTGTCTGTAGACTTTATCACCCCATGGGTCTCCTTCTGTGATTCTTATTGTTAAAGTGACTAAGACTTGCATTTCACTAGGCACTTTGTTAACCTTTTAATGGAACATTTTGTTCACTATCAGGAACCTGGCAGACCTGACCATCTTGCAGATGCAACTCACATTCCCAGCAGACTTTAAGAGACAAAGAACAAATTCTCAAGAGTTACAGAGACATTATTTAAACCACAAATATGTTGGCACTGTTTTCAGTCAGTATTGCCACCCGTTTTTGTAATATGCCAACATTAGGTAATGAGGGGAGGCCAATAAGTCTTTAAATGGACATGGAACTCAAAATGATCAATTTACATACTGTATATTATTATTATTATTATTTATTTATAAAGCGCCAACAGATTCCACATTGCTGCCCATGGGCACAAGGATAAAAGTACAACAGGGAAACAATACAATAAAAGACAACATTTTACAGACAAAAACAGGGGGAATTGAGGGCCCTATTCCTGTGGGAACTTACAATCTAGATGTATATGAATCATACTGTATATAAATCATGACATTATTTTTTCCCCATTTCCCTTTAAAGGGACAGTCTACACCAGAATTGTTATTGTTTCAAAAGATAGATAATCCCTTTATTACCCATTCCCTAGTTTTGCACAACCAACACAGTTATATAAATACACTTTTTACCTCTGTGATTACCTTGTTTCTAATCCTCTGCAAACTGCTCCCTTATTTCCTTTCTTTTGACTGACATCCATGTTAGCCAATCAGAGCTGGCTCACCTGAACTCCACGTACGTGAGCACATTGTTATCTATATGAAACACATGAACTAACACCTTCTAGTGGTGAAAAACTGTCAAAATGCCCTGAGAGAAGAGGTGACCTTCAAGGGCTTAGAAATTTGCATATGAACCTCCTAGGTTTAGCTTTCAACTAAGAATACCAAGAGAAACAAGCTAAATTGGTGATAAAAGTAAATTTGAAAATAGTTTAAAATTACATTCTCTATCTCAATCATGAAAGTGTATTTTGGACTAGACTGTCCCTTTAAAGGGTCACTGAACCCCAATTTTTTCTTTTGTGATTCAGATAGAGCATGCAATTTTAAAAAACTTTCTAATTTACTCCTATTATCAATTTTTCTTCGTTCTCTTGCTTTCTTTATTTGAACAAGAAGACATCTAAGCTATTGTTTTGGTTCAGACCATGGAAAGTTTGTTTATTGGTTGGTGAATTTACCCACCAATCAGCAAGAACAACACAGTGTGTTCACCAAAAATGGGCCGGCATCTAAACTTACATTCTTGCGTTTCAAATAAAGATACCAAGAGAATGAAAATAATTTGATAATAGGAGTAAATTAGAAAGTTGCTTAAAATTGCATGCTCTATCTGAATCACGATAGAAAAAAAAATTGGGTTCAGTGTCCCTTTAAGTAATGCTAAGAGCTAATCCGTGTTTCCCTTTAAGTAATGCTAAGAGGGAATCAGCCTTTCCCTTTAAGTAATGCTAAGAGCTAATCAGCAGAAGAAAATGAGTAAGCGCTTACATGGTTGTTGTCTTCTTACCAGTTTATGAAAAACAGAGCAGAACTGCAGCCATTATTGTGCTTCCTTTGTATTTGTATGCAAGTTAGAACATCTATTTAGCTCAGGTAGATTACATTTTTAGGCATACAAATAATACAGATGTGTCATGATGCTTCTTGCCCATATTAAGACTTTAAAGAGGATTTTTGTATATGGTAGGAATAATTTCTGTAATTAATCTTTTTAAATTACTCCTCAACAGTAGTAAGAATGAGAGGCAAGTTACAGCAGCTATTGAATAGGATGAATGTTATACTCTTCTTCAGAAAGGGAAGCTTATTACCAAATCTAAACTGCATTTCTGAATATATATGTTCTCTCAGTGTGACAAAGCTCTACATTTTTCAAACTGAATTCCTTGCAATTTATCTTTCTTCTAATACAGCTGAATTAAAAAAAAAAAAAAAGAAAGTAAAAAAAAATGAGCTAAACATTATTGGTGATTGGAGGACTGTGTGCCTGCTGCTCCTGATTGGTTCACATGTGGTCTGCTGCTTGGGATTTGCAATGCTTGTGGCTTCCAAGCAAGACTTTACCTCTGTGTTTAACTGCTTTGTGTCGGTTTAAACACATAAGGTCAGATTACAAGTGGAGCACAAAACTACAAGCAGTATGGAGCAGTAACAACATTGGAGCTCAATCAATACTGCTTGTAATTTATTAGCTGGTATTATGAGTACATGGTTAATATATTTTGTGCACGTGGTAGTTTAACGAATGCTATAATATTCATGTCAGATAGCAAAGGTGCATTCTTTCCCTCAAATAATATATTTCTACAAGGGCCCGCACTAAAATTCATTTTAACCAAAGCAGTTTTATGAGTTTTAAATGCATTTTAACCAACCACTTTTAATACCTGATCATGTGATATTATTTGCACAAGGTGTAAAATAATGAGCCTCATGTTATCAGTTGGGGCTACTTTATAATGTAGACCTCTTAGTTAAGGACATATAGTAGAATTGCATATAAAACAAAAAGCATAATAAAAATATGATGCAGTAACACTTAATTTCAAATCAGCAATAGATTTGCTTTCCTAACAAATTTGAAAAATGCATTCCTTTTCCCTGCCCCTGTATCATGTGACAGCCATCAGCAAAATCACAGACTCGTAAACATATAACTTGTAAACTCTTGCACATGCTCAGTAGCACCTGGTGCCTCAGGAAGTGTGCAAGCAAAACGACTGTGCACAATTTGCTAATACAAACAAGTTGCATGTTCTATCCGAATAATAAGAGTTACATTTTGACTTTAGTATCTCTAGAATCAGTAATGCAAACATGGCATGCTCAAACGCAGACCTCCCAAATGTCCCTATTCGAGAGGGACAGTCCCTGATTCTGTCCTCTGTCCCTCTGAGACAGCCATATGTCCCTCTTTACAGAATTTCCTTTAGCCCCACCCACAGAACACCCAGAAGCTGCCCTGACACACCCACAGGATCATCAATAACCATATAAATTGTAAAAGTACCAATGTAATATACTATGTATCCTGTCGGAATGACAACTAGAAGTTTGGTTAAACGCATGACTGAACACCTCAGCAATATTAGAGACGCTCGAAAAGATGTGGAAAAAGATAAAAAAATTCACTAGAGTGGCTAGACATTTTTCTTTTACAAGATATGCCGAGTCCACGGGTTTCATCCTTACTTGTGGGATATTATCCTCCTGCTAACAGGAAGTGGCAAAGAGCACCACAGCAGAGCTGTTATATAGCTCCTCCCTTAACTCCTCCCCCCAGTCATTCTCTTTGCCTATGCTAGTAATAGGAAGGGTAAAGTGTTAGTGGTGATAAAATGATAGTTTTATTTTCTTCAATCAAGAAGTTTTTTATTTTTAATGGTACCGGTGAGTACTATTTAGTTCAGGGAGGATATGGAAGATGAATTCCCCCTGAATTTGATGATCTTAGCTGTAGTTACTAAGGTCCATTATGGTTCCCACAGATCTGAAGGTAATATGGGAAAGATCTTCAGTGTGGAGGACTGTCTCATTCAGCAAGCAGCATTTGAGGTATGTTTCAGTCTTTTATTTTCTGAGGAAACTTTGTATGTCAGAATTGGCTGTATTAGTTCCTTATAATGGGAACAAGGTAAGCAGTAGTCCTGTAAGAGTAAAGGGAGTTACTGTCCTACTGGGTGTTTTCAACAGACATTTTTGCAGCACTTTATATACGCAGCATTTTATTGACACTGGGATTTTGTTTCACATATAACCTTTGATAAGGGCTCATGAAAAAGACTTTATTTGGTAAATATATAATTTGGGGACCACATGGCTGTTATTAACCGCTTCTCTTTCGGTAGTTGAGTTTTTTTAGTGCGACGTCCATTGTGGGCGGAGCCTATTTTCGAGCCTCAGTTGTGCAGTTTACTTTGAAGGAGACAGCAGACATTAGCTCCGGTTGGGCCCTATCTGTACTATCCGGATTGGTGTCGATTAGTTTGGCAGGTTTCTGGGGGCAGGTAGGCGCCACAGCAGAGCTGTGGCAAGGTGCAGGGGTCGTTTTTCTGCAATTTATAATATTTTCGTTTGAATGTTCCTGTAACGAGTAAATTACTTCTTGCATATAGTATGCAATAATTTTTGGAAACTCTGCTTATTTATTCTTACTTTTGAACGATTATAGACGTTTTTAAGTGTGTTTGGAAAAAAAATGTGCGCTTTTATTTCTTAAAGGCGCAGTAACCGTTTTTTTTTATAAATGTAATTATTTGCAATAAATAAAGTGTTTTCAACTGTTGTAGTTATTACTACTTTGTTTAACATGTCTGACATTGAGAAGCCATTGTGGAACCCCCACTTACATTGTGTACCACTTGTACTGATAGAGCCTTACACTGTAAAGATCATATTTTAGGAAATGATAGTATGTCTAAGGATGATTCTCAGTCTGTAGAGAATCAGCATATGCCATCCAATTCTCCCCAAGTGTCACAACCTTTAACACCCACACAAGTGACGCCTAGTACTTCTAATGCGTCTAGTTATTTTACTCTGCAAGATATGGCTGCAGTTATGTCTACTACTCTCACTGAGGTATTATCTAAACTGCCAGTTTTGCAAGGTAAACGCAGTAGGTCAGGTATTAATGTAAATACTGAACCCTCTGATGCTTTAGTAGCCATTTCCGATGTACCCTCACAATGCTCTGAATTGGGGGTCAGGGAATTATTGTCTGAGGGAGAACTTTCAGATTCAGGGAATGTATTACCTCAGACAGATACGGACTTAACGTCCTTTAAATTTAAACTTGAACACCGTCGCCTGTTGCTCAGGGAGGTCCTAGCGACTCTGGATGATTGTGAACCTATTACAATTCCCCCAGAAAAATTATGTAAGATGGATAAATATCTAGAAGTACCTACTTCCACTGATGTTTTTCCGGTTCCTAAAAAAAATTCGGAAATTGTTAAAAAGGAATGGGATAGACCAGGCATATCGTTCTCTCCCCCTCCTAATTTTAAGAAAATGTTCCCTATATTAGACACCATCAAGGACTCTTGGCAAATGGTCCCTAAGGTGGAGGGAGCAATATCTACTCTAGCTAAGCGTACAACTATAACTATTGAGGACAGTTGTGCTTTCAAAGACCCTATGGATAAAAAGTTAGAGGGTCTTCTAAAGAAATTATTTATTCACCAGGGTTTCTTGTTACAACCTATTGCCTGTATTGTTCCAGTAACTACTTTGGCGGCTTTCTGGTTTGACGCCCTTGAGGAGTCTCTGAAAGTAGAGACGCCCTTAGAGGACATTTTGGACAGAATTAAAGCTCTCAAGCTAGCTAATTCTTTTATCACAGATGCTGCTTTTCAGATTGCTAAATTAGCGGCACAAAATGCAGGCTTTGCCATTTTGGCACGCAGAGCGCTATGGTTAAAATCATGGTCTGCTGATGTATCATCAAAATCTAAGCTTTTAACTATTCCTTTCAAGGGTAAAACCCTATTTGGCCCTGAATTGAAAGATATAATTTCAGACATTACTGGAGGTAAAGGCCACGCCCTACCTCAAGACAAACCTCTTAAAATGAGGGGTAAACAAAATAATTTTCGTTCCTTTTGAAATTTCAGAGGAGTACCCTCTGCTTTCCCTTCCTCTACTAAACAGGAAGGAAATTTTGCTCAATCCAAGTCTGTCTGAAGACCTAACCAGACCTGGAATAAGGTTAAACAAGCCAAGAAGCCCGCTGCTGCTACCAAGACAGAATGAAGGGACAGCCCCCGAACCGGGACCGGATCTAGTAGGGGGCAGACTTTCTCTCTTTGCTCAGGCCTGGGCAAGAGATATGCAGGACCCCTGGGCATTAGAAATTGTGACCCAGGGGTATCAACTGGAATTCAAGGATATTCTCCCAAGGGGGAGATTCCACCTTTCACGTTTGTCTGTAGACCAGACAAAAAGAGAGGCGTTCTTACGCTGTGTAAAAGACCTCTATACCATGGGGGTTATTTGTCCAGTTCCAAAACGGGAACAGGGATAGGGGTTTTACTCAAACCTTTTCGTGGTTCCCAAAAAAGAGGGAACTTTCAGGCCTATTTTAGATCTTAAATGTCTAAACAAATTTCTCGGAGTCCCATCGTTCAAGATGGAGACTATACGAACAATCTTACCAATGATCCAGGAGGGTCAATTCATGACCACCGTGGACCTAAAGGAGGCGTACCTTCACATTCCTATCCACAAGGATCATTATCAGTTTCTAAGGTTTGCCTTTCTGGACAAACATTATCAGTTCGTGGCCCTTCCCTTCGGGTTGGCCACAGCTCCCAGAATTTTCACAAAGGTGTTAGAGTCCCTTCTGGCGGTCCTCAGGCCACGGGGCATAGCAGTGACACCCTATCTGGACGATATCTTGATTCAGACGTCAAATTATCATCTATCCAAATCTCACACGGACATAGTGCTGTCTTTTCTGAGAACTCACGGTTGGAAAGTGAATGTAGAAAAAAGTTCACTTGTTCCACAAACAAGAGTTCCATTCTTGGGAACTTTGATAGACTCAGTATACATGAAAATTTTTCTGACAGAGGTCAGAAAATCAAAAATTCTAATCACTTGCCGAGCTCTTCAGTCCATTCCTCAGCCATCAGTAGCTCAGTGTATGGAGGTCATTGGATTAATGGTAGCAGCGATGGACATTGTTCCGTTTGCTCGCTTTCATCTCAGACCACTGCAGCTGTGCATGCTCAGACAGTGGAATGGGGATCATGCGAATTTATCTCCTCAGATAAATCTGTATCAAGAGACCAGAGAGTCTCTTCTTTGGTGGTTGTCACAGAATCATCTGTCCCAGGGAATGTGCTTCCGCAGGCCATCGTGGGTTATAGTGACAACGGACGCCTGCCTCTTGGGCTGGGGTGCGGTCTGGAATTCCCTGAAGGCTCAGGGGACTTGGACTCCCATGGAATCTCAATTACCAATCAATATTCTGGAACTGAGAGCAATATTCAATGCGCTTCAGGCGTGGCCTCAGTTGGCTTCGGACAAATTCATAAGATTCCAGTCGGACAACATCACGACTGTAGCATATATCAATCATCAGGGGGGAACAAGAAGTTCTCTAGCGATGAGAGAGGTATCAAAGATAATCAGATGGGCGGAGAACCACTCTTGCCATCTATCAGCAATCTATATCCCAGGTGTAGAGAACTGGGAAGCGGATTTTCTAAGTCGTCAGACTTTTCATCCGGGGGAGTGGGAACTTCATCCGGAGGTGTTTGCATCATTGATTCAACAATGGGACATGCCGGAATTAGATCTGATGGCATCTCGACAGAATGCCAAACTTCCACGTTACGGATCCAGGTCAAGGGATCCCCAAGCCGTACTGATAGATGCTCTAGCTGTACCTTGGTCGTTCAACCTGGCATATGTGTTTCCACCATTCCCTCTCCTGACTCGTGTGATTGCAAGAATCAAACAGGAGAGAGCTTCAGTAATTCTAATAGCACCTGCGTGGCCATGCAGGACTTGGTATGCGAATCTAGTGGACATGTCGTCCCTGCCACCGTGGAAACTGCCATTGAGACAGGATCTTCTCATTCAAGGTCCGTTCCAACATCCAAATCTAAATTCTCTGCAGCTGACTGCCTGGAGATTGAACGCTTGATTTTATCTAAGCGGGGATTCTCTGAGTCGGTTATTGATACTTTGGTTCAGGCTCGCAAGCCTGTCACAAGAAAGATTTACCATAAGATATGGCGTAAATATCTTTATTGGTGCGAATCCAAGAGCTACTCATGGAGTAAGATTAGGATTCCTAGGATTTTGTCCTTTCTCCAAGAAGGATTGGAGAAGGGTTTATCAGCTAGTTCCTTAAAGGAACAAATTTGTGCTTTGTCAATTTTACTACACAAGCGTCTGGCGGATGTTCCAGATGTGCAGTCTTTTTGTCAGGCTTTGATCAGAATCAAGCCGGTGTTTAAGCCTATGGCTCCGCCATGGAGTTTGAATTTAGTTCTCAATGTTCTTCAATGGGTTCCGTTTGAACCCATGCATTCCATAGATATTAAGCTGTTATCTTGGAAAGTTTTGTTTTTAAATGCTATCTCTTCTGCTCGAAGAGTTTCTGAGTTTTCTGTGTTACAATGGGATTCACCTTATCTTATATTCCATTCTGATAAGGTGGTTTTGCGTACTAAACCTGTATTCCTGCCTAAGGTTGTTTCAAATAAGAATATTAATCAGGAAATTATTGTTCCTTCCTTGTGTCCTAATCCTTCTTCTAAGAAGGAACGTCTGTTGCATAACTTGGACGTGGTTCGTGCCTTGAAGTTTTACTTACAAGCGACCAAGGATTTCCGTCAAACATCTTCTCTATTCATTGTTTATTCTGGAAAGCGTAGGGGTCAAAAAGCTACGGCTACCTCTCTCTCTCTTTTTGGCTGAAAAGCATCATCCGCCTGGCATATGAGACTGCTGGACAGCAGCCTCTGAAAAAATTACGGCTCATTGTACTAGAGCTGTGGCTTCCACATGGGCTTTCAAAAATGATGCTTCTGTTGAACAGATTTGTTAGGCTGCGACTTGGTCCTCCCTTCATACTTTTTCCAAATTTTACAAATGTTGATACTTTTGCTTCTTCTGAGGCTATTTTTGGGAGAAAGGTTCTTCAAGCAGCTGTGCCTTCCGTTTAAGTTCCTGTCTTGTCCCTACCTTTCATCTGTGTCCTAAAGCTTTGGTATTGGTATCCCATAAGTAAAGATGAAACCCGTGGACTCGGCATATCTTGTAAAAGAAAAGGAAATTTATGCTTACCTGATAAATTGATTTATTTTACGATATGCCGAGTCCACGGCCCACCCTGTCATTTTCAGACAGGATTTATTTTATTTTTCAAAACTTCAGTCACCTCTGCACCTTTTAGCTTTTCCTTTCTCTTCCTATACCTTCGGTTGAATGACTGGGGGGAGGAGTTAAGGGAGGAGCTATATAACAGCTCTGCTGTGGTGCTCTTTGCCACTTCCTGTTAGCAGAAGGATAATATCCCACAAGTAAGGATGAAACCCGTGGACTCGGCATATCGTAAAAGACATCAATTTATCAGGTAAGCATAAATTTCCTTTTTACAATGCCACAATGGTGACACTAATGCCTTCAAATGCTTGGGTTTGGAAAAACTAAAACCTGGAATTAGAGGGGGTGATACAGAACACAAGTTGCTGCAACAAGAAACAAACGGCTAGATCACGAGTTTTGTCGGTAGAGCCGTGCGGTGCTAACAAGCCTTTTTTTTCACCGCTCACTTAAAACAACGCTGGTATTACGAATTTTCTGAATGGCTGCGTTAGCCGCAGAAAAGTGAGCGTTGAGCAAAATTTAGCTCCACATCTCACTTCGATACCAGCGTTGCTTAAATCAGCGGTAAGCTAGCTAAACGTGCTTGTGCGCAATTTCCCCATAGGAAACAATGGGGCTGAGCCGGCTGAAAAAAAACTAACACCTGCAAAAAAGCAGCGTTCAGCTTCTAACGCAGCCCCATTGTTTCCTATGGGAAAATAAATTTTACGTCTACACCTAACACCCTAACATGAAACCAGAGTCTAAACACCCCTAATCTTACACTTATTAATCCCTACTCTGCCGCTCCGGACACCGCCGCCACCTACATTATACCTATGAACCCCTAATCTGCTGCCCCTAACATCGCCAACACCTACATTATATTTATTAACCCCTAATCTGCGGCCCCCAATGTCGCCGCCACCTACCTACAATTATTAACCCCTAATCTGCCGATTGGACATCGCCGCCACTTTAATAAATGTATTAACCCCTAAACCGCTGCACTCCCACCTCGCAAACACTAGTTAAATTTTATTAACCCCTAATCTGCCGTCCCTAACATCGCCGACACCTACCTACATTTATTAATCCCTAATCTGCCGACCCCAACGTCGCCGCTTCTATATTAAATGTATTAACCCCTAAACCTAAGTCTAACCCTAAGTCTAACCCCCCTTAACTTAAATATAATTTAAATAAATATAAATAAAATTACTATAATTAACTACATTATTCCTATTTAAAACTAAATACTTACCTATAAAATAATCCCTAATATAGCTACAATATAACTAATAGTTACATTATAGCTATTTTAGGATGTATTTTTATTTACAGGCAACTTTGTATTTATTTTAACTAGGTACAATAGTTATTAAATAGTTATTAACTATTTAATAACTACCTAGCTAAAATAAATACAAATTGACCTGTAAAATAAAGCCTAACCTAAGTTACAATTACACCTAACACTACTCTATAATTAAATCAATTACCTAAACTACCTACAATTAATTACAATTAAATTAAATAAACTAAATTACAGAGAATTTTTTTTTACAAATTTTAAAACTAATTACACCTAATCTAATCCTCCTAATAAAATAGCCCCCCAAAATAAAAAAAATTCCCTACCCTATACTAGATTACAAATAGCCCTTAAAAGGGCTTTTTGTGGGGCATTGCCCCAAAGTGATCAGTTATTTTACCTGTAATAAAAACATACAATACCCCCCCATCATTACAACCCACCACCCACACACCCCTACTCTAAAACCCACCTAATCCCCCCTTAAAAAAAAACTAACACTAACCCCCTGAAGATCACCCTACCTTGAGCCGTCTTAACCCAGCCGGGCACAAGTGGTCCTCCATACGGCAGAAGTCTTCATCCGATCGGGGCAGAAGAGGTCCTCCAGACGGCAGAAGTCTTCATCCGATCAGGGCAGAAGAGGTCCTCCAGACGGCAGAAGTCTTCATCCAGGCAGCATCTTCTATCTTCATCCTTCCGGAGAGGAGCGGGTCCATCTTCAATCCAGCCGACGTGGAGCATCCTCTTCAAACGAAGTCCTAACGAATAATGAAGGTTCCTTTAAATGACGTCATCCAAGATGGCGTCCCTTGAATTCCAATTGGCTGATAGAATCCTATCAGGAAACTGAGGCTACAATTTTCACAGGCTCACACCAAAACTGGACAATAGAAGATTGGAAAAAGTGTTGCCTGGTCTGATGAGACTCGATTTCAGCTGCGACATTCAGATGGTAGGATCAGAATTTGGAGTAAACAACATGAAAGCATGGATCCATCCTGCCTTGTATCAACGGTTTAGGCTGGTGGTGATGTAATGGTGTGGGCAATGTTCCCTCTAATGAGCGCATTGTTTTGGTAGGCTCCGCACATGTGTCAATTAAGGCCGCACATCTTGGAGCGCCAAAAGCCTCAGCAGAGCTCAGTTTTGTAAGAGCAGGGCCCAGGGTGATGATCGCGGTAAATGGGGATGCGCATGTTGATGGAAACTCCCGTAACAAGTAACACGTAACACCACTTCAGAGGTCCGGTAAGGCTCCCTTACATATCCGCTATCACTGACCTTACACGGATATTTTATCGGGCAATCTGACGGCCTAATGCTTATAATAAGAAGGCCACGAGCGACACTGTGGATTACAAATACACCACCGCTAGCCTCATTTTTTTCAAACACTGAGATATTCCTCCTATACATAACATGTGAGAAATATCTTGTAACTACGGACTAGGATTCTATACTCTCACCTGGGATATTTTTTCATTATCTTTTTGGGATACAAGAGGCATCCTTTTTTCAACATCATTGACTTTATCATCTTTTTATACTATCCAGATTTTTAATATTATTAATATCTCATTTTTAGTTGTGCCCACAACATGCGTTTTGAATTAATTGGATGGATGAATGATTATATTAATATATGTTTTATGCTTATCAGTTTGTTACATTTTATTTGTAGTAAATCCCTAAATAATTTATATATATTTAAATACTTTGTATTTTTTGGATCTGATATTTATTTTATTATATTATATTTTCTGAACTAATTTTAAAACAAGTGTACACCCTCTAGCTTTTCAAGCGCCACTCTATTATTCTTTTCTTTGATTTATAAGATGCTTATCTATTAGAGTTTACAAAATGTTTGCATTAGGTTTAGGATTAAGGGTAATCTTATGTCACTTCTGCATAAGTGACTCCCATGAACTGTTGCTTTGCTTTTTTGCACACTTTAGATTCTGCAGTTTAGATAAATTGTTTGCTAACCAAATGTTGGTTTGCTGGGTGTGAGGTGAGTGTGTGTGGCTGTGTGAGTGTGTGTGGCTGTGTGTGTTTAAGAGCTTGTGAGGGTGTGAGTGTGCTTGAGAATGTGAGAGAGGGTGTGAGTGTGCTTGAGAATGTGAGAGAGGGTGTGAGTGTGCTTGAGAATGTGAGGGAGAGGGTGTGAGTGTGCTTGAGAATGTGAGGGAGAGGGTGTGAGTGTGCTTGAGAATGTGAGGGAGAGGGTGTGAGTGTGCTTGAGAATGTGAGGGAGAGGGTTATGTGAATATCTGTGTGTGGGTTTTTTTATCACTTGCCCAAAATTTGCACAGGTAAATTTTTTTGCGCCCACTTCTCAACAAAATTAGAGGGAACATTGGGTGTGGGGGATATTTTTTTTGGCGTACTTTGGGCCCCTTAGTACCAATTTAGTAATCATTTTAAACGCCACGGCCTACCTGAGTATTGTTGCTGACCATGTCCATCCCTTTATGACTACAGTGTACCCATCTTCTGATGGCTACTTCCAGGATAATGCACCATGTCACAAAGCTCAAATCATCTCCAACTGGTTTCTTAAACATGATAATGTGTTCATTGTACTGCAATTGCCTCCACAGTCATCAGATCTCAATCCAATAGAGCACCTTTGGGATGTGGTGGTACAGGAGATTTGCATCATGGATGAGCAGCCGACAAATCTGCAGCAACTGTGTGATGCTATCCTGTCAATATGGACCAAAATCTCTGAGGAATCTTTCCAACACCTTGTTGAATCTGTGCTACAAAGAATTAAGGCAGTTCTGAAGGCAAAAGGGGGGTCTAACCCGGTACTAGCAAGGTGTACTTAATAAAGTGGCCGGTGAGTGTGTGTGTCTGTGTGTATATGTGCATATATATATATATATAGGTTAGTAGGACAAGTGCACTCTCACGAACAGTATCACGATTTGCCAGGGTGCATGAATGTGGGTAATAATAGCAAAAGATAGAAGACAGCACTCTCTGGTCTTAAATACAAAGGTTGTTTTATTTGTAGTGACGTTTCGGGGAAAGCTTCCCCTTCCTCAGACCAAAGAACAATACAAAAATAAATGTTTGGCACTTTGTTTTGTTCTTTGGTCTGAGGAAGGGGAAGCTTTCCCCGAAACGTCACTACAAATAAAACAACCTTTGTATTTAAGACCAGAGAGTGCTGTCTTCTATCTTTTGCTATATATATATATATAAAATCCCCCCCTAGCATTATGTGTACATGAACTGTTATATATGCATATTGTTAAAATGAGTAATTATAGCTGTGTTCTCCATAGAAAATGTTGCTAGCCGGTGGCATTAAAGTAACTGGGTTAGGGCAGTGTAATATTTTATCATAGCAGAAAGTGTTATCCATGCACAAATTAATTAAATAATCTAACATAAATGTACTTAATGATAATCTGTGCACTAAACATTGAAATACTTAATACTGACTAATTTGGCTTAAATTTTAGCCGGGTGGTCAGTAAAATCAGTCTGGTGGTGCATCCATTAAGGGCCAGATTACAAGTGGCGCATTAACGGTTGTTAACAGTTACACACGAGTGAAAAAGGGTTTATCACGGGTGTTTGCGTGCGTCAGGTTTACCGATCGTATTACAAGTTGAGAGTATGTATTTATATGTATTTATATTACAGACATATATACACATAAAAACGCAAATACATATGTATACCTATATAGACATATATATATTGCACCAAAAAAAACATTAGGTATATGTAGAAATATGTATTGATGAATAAATAAATAGAACATATTCTGCTATGTGAAAAACATTGGAATGTGAAATATTCATATTTTCATGTCGCGTTAGCGCACTTGAGAATATGTAATTGGGTTTGCTTGCAACTAGGGAGTGTTTTTTGCTCCATTGACATCTATGGGGGAATACGTTATCACACACTCAATATTTTAAGTTTGTCTTTCTGCACACATTGGGTTAGCACCCGAGCGAAAACAGTTTACTTTTAACTTGTAATACCTTAAACACCTCTCCACTTGTAATCTGACCCTTAATAGGGCCTGGGATAGAAGACTGTATAGATTTATTTCTTGTTCCTTTATATAGCCCCCTACACTCTCTGCCCTATCTTTCCAAAGTTGTTTTTGTATTCTTGCTCTCCCCTTTTTTCTTCTCTATTCCATTTTTTCTTAAAGGCATATACAGCATGTGCATTTATTAAAAGGACATACAAATGCAAAACAAAAATGTTATAATGCAGGGCTTGACAAACCCAGGAGCTAGGGAGCAACTGGCTCCTAGAATTTTACCCCTGGCTCCTAACTTTTTGAGTTATTTTCCATATATCTATATACAGATACCTCTGTCTGGCTCCTAAATATTCTTACTGGCTCCTAAATTTTAAACAGATTTGTTGACCCCTGCTGTACGGTGTTAGAGCATTTTATTATGTCACTATTGCTTGCATACAGTTATGTCTTTAACTCCTGGAAATGGCTAGAAGACATGCTCCTGTGTAGAATGCACTGCTGGAAACAACCGGATCAAATTTTGTGAGCTTATGACAAGTGGCACATGTGTCTAGCCACCAATCAGCCGGTAGCTCTCAGTTATGCATTTCTGCTCCTGATCCTACCTAGGTATGCTTTTCAACAAAGAATACCAATAGAACAAAATTTGATAATAGAGGAAAATTAAATCAGTTAAAATTGCACCCTGTATTTGAATCAATTGAAGTTTTTTATTTTTAATTTCTTCTTTTAATTCTTATGTCACTGTTATTTGTTGATAGCTGTCATAATAGTAATACATTAGCAGCAATGGAACAATGTGTAATGTTGCTTGGTGATGTTAAACATTTAGCAGAAAGGATTCCAATGCAATGTTCGGCACTGTAACGCTTTGTAGCAGCATTACCTGTAGTTACTACCGAACCCTTGAGAGACGTACAGGACACTGTCTCAGGGCTTTATCTGTATTGGGAGCTCCAGGAGGAGGTTGTAGTAGCATATTCAATTCCCTAGATGCCTAAATTGCAGGTAAGTAGCTGCTGTTTCAGGGTGACGCAGGTTATATGGTAAACACAATGAGAAAGGGAGTATGTCTACATTAATATAAATTACAGTTTATTAATAACTGATTCAGCAAACAAGCAATAATATAGGTCAGTGAATAATGCAGCAATAAACTAAAACAGTCATATATAATTAACAAAATACATGCACCAAGCTGCAGACAGATAAGTAATAATATAGGATAACACTAATCAAATGACAAATAATGAATACAATAAGCTACTTTGATTATACAATGCAAAAGAAGCAGGTAAAATAGACTAGCTAATAAAATAAGACAACAAAATACCCATGAAAACAATAAGATACCTAGTTTACAAGGTAAGGCACGTGAATCACTGTATTATAACCAATGCAAATGGTACAGCAGTCATCTTGTATTACCTGTGTAATGCTCACAATCTAAACACCTCACTGTGAGCATTACACAGGGAGCTGTTTAGTCTGTGAGCATTACACAGGGAGCTGTTTAGTCTGTGAGCATTACACAGTGAGGTGTTTAGTCTGTGAGCATTACACAGGGAGCTGTTTAGACTGTGAGCATTACACAGTGAGCTGTTTAGATTGTGAGCATTACACAGTGAGGTGTTTAGTCTGTGAGCATTACACAGGGAGCTGTTTAGTCTGTGAGCATTACACAGGGAGCTGTTTAGATTGTGAGCATTACACAGTGAGGTGTTTAGTCTGTGAGCATTACACAGGGAGCTGTTTAGACTGTGAGCATTACACAGTGAGGTGTTTAGTCTGTGAGCATTACACAGGGAGCTGTTTAGACTGTGAGCATTACACAGTGAGGTGTTTAGATTGTGAGCATTACACAGTGAGGTGTTTAGTCTGTGAGCATTACACAGGGAGCTGTTTAGACTGTGAGCATTACACAGTGAGGTGTTTAGACTGTGAGCATTACACAGGGAGCTGTTTAGATTGTGAGCATTACACAGGGAGCTGTTTAGATTGTGAGCATTACACAGGGAGCTGTTTAGATTGTGAGCATTACACAGGGAGCTGTTTAGTCTGTGAGCATTACACAGGGAGCTGTTTAGATTGTGAGCATTACACAGTGAGGTGTTTAGACTGTGAGCATTACACAGTGAGGTGTTTAGTCTGTGAGCATTACACAGGGAGCTGTTTAGTCTGTGAGCATTACACAGTGAGGTGTTTAGATTGTGAGCATTACACAGGGAGCTGTTTAGTCTGTGAGCATTACACAGTGAGGTGTTTAGTCTGTGAGTATTACACAGTGAGCTGTTTAGACTGTGAGCATTACACAGGGAGCTGTTTAGACTGTGAGCATTACACAGGGAGCTGTTTAGACTGTGAGCATTACACAGTGAGGTGTTTAGTCTGTGAGTATTACACAGTGAGGTGTTTAGTCTGTGAGTATTACACAGTGAGGTGTTTAGTCTGTGAGTATTACACAGGGAGCTGTTTAGACTGTGAGCATTACACAGTGAGGTGTTTAGTCTGTGAGCATTACACAGTGAGGTGTTTAGATTGTGAGCATTACACAGGGAGCTGTTTAGTCTGTGAGCATTACACAGTGAGGTGTTTAGTCTGTGAGCATTACACAAAGAGCTGTTTAGATTGTGAGCATTACACAGGGAGCTGTTTAGACTGTGAGCATTACATAGGGAGCTGTTTAGACTGTGAGCTTTACACAGGGAGCTGTTTAGACTGTGAGCATTACACAGGGAGCTGTTTAGACTGAGCATTACACAGGGAGCTGTTTAGATTGTGAGCATTACACAGAGAGCTGTTTAGTCTGTGAGCATTACACAGTGAGGTGTTTAGTCTGTGAGCATTACACAGTGAGGTGTTTAGATTGTGAGCATTACACAGGGAGCTGTTTAGACTGTGAGCATTACACAGAGAGCTGTTTAGATTGTGAGCATTACACAGTGAGCTGTTTAGACTGTGAGCGTTACACAGGGAGCTGTTTAGACTGTGAGCATTACACTGGGAGCTGTTTAGATTGTGATCATTACACTGGGAGCTGTTTAGATTGTGAGCATTACACAGGGAGCTGTTTAGACTGAGCATTACACTGGGAGCTGTTTAGATTGTGAGCATTACACAGGGAGCTGTTTAGATTGTGAGTATTACACAGTGAGCTGTTTAGACTGTGAACATTACACTGGGAGCTGTTTAGATTGTGAGCATTACACAGGGAGCTGTTTAGATTGTGAGCATTACACAGCAAGGTGTTTAGATTGTGAGTATTACACAGTGAGCTGTTTAGACTGTGAGCATTACACAGTGAGGTGTTTAGTCTGTGAGCATTACACAGTGAGGTGTTTAGATTGTGAGCATTACACAGGGAGCTGTTTAGTCTGTGAGCATTACACAGTGAGGTGTTTAGTCTGTGAGCATTACACAAAGAGCTGTTTAGATTGTGAGCATTACACAGGGAGCTGTTTAGACTGTGAGCATTACATAGGGAGCTGTTTAGACTGTGAGCTTTACACAGGGAGCTGTTTAGACTGTGAGCATTACACAGGGAGCTGTTTAGACTGAGCATTACACAGGGAGCTGTTTAGATTGTGAGCATTACACAGAGAGCTGTTTAGTCTGTGAGCATTACACAGTGAGGTGTTTAGTCTGTGAGCATTACACAGTGAGGTGTTTAGATTGTGAGCATTACACAGGGAGCTGTTTAGACTGTGAGCATTACACAGAGAGCTGTTTAGATTGTGAGCATTACACAGTGAGCTGTTTAGACTGTGAGCGTTACACAGGGAGCTGTTTAGACTGTGAGCCTTACACAGGGAGCTGTTTAGTCTGTGAGCATTACACAGGGAGCTGTTTAGACTGGGAGCATTACGCAGGGAGCTGTTTAGACTGTGAGCATTACACTGGGAGCTGTTTAGATTGTGAGCATTACACAGTCAGGTGTTTAGATTGTGAGAATTTACACAGTGAGCTGTTTAGACTGTGAGCATTACACTGGGAGCTGTTTAGATTGTGAGCATTACACATGGAGCTGTTTAGATTGTGAGCATTAAACTGGGAGCTGTTTAGATTGTGAGCATTACACAGGGAGCTGTTTAGATTGTGAGCATTACACTGGGAGCTGTTTAGATTGTGAGCATTACACAGTGAGCTGTTTAGACTGTGAGCATTACACTGGGAGCTGTTTAGATTGTGAGCATTACACTGGGAGCTGTTTAGATTGTGAGCATTACACTGGGAGCTGTTTAGATTGTGATCATTACACTGGGAGCTGTTTAGATTGTGAGCATTACACAGGGAGCTGTTTAGACTGAGCATTACACTGGGAGCTGTTTAGATTGTGAGCATTACACAGGGAGCTGTTTAGACTGAGCATTACACTGGGAGCTGTTTAGATTGTGAGCATTACACAGTGAGGTGTTTAGTCTGTGAGCATTACACAAAGAGCTGTTTAGATTGTGAGCATTACACAGGGAGCTGTTTAGACTGTGAGCATTACATAGGGAGCTGTTTAGACTGTGAGCTTTACACAGGGAGCTGTTTAGACTGTGAGCATTACACAGGGAGCTGTTTAGACTGAGCATTACACAGGGAGCTGTTTAGATTGTGAGCATTACACAGAGAGCTGTTTAGTCTGTGAGCATTACACAGTGAGGTGTTTAGTCTGTGAGCATTACACAGTGAGGTGTTTAGATTGTGAGCATTACACAGGGAGCTGTTTAGACTGTGAGCATTACACAGAGAGCTGTTTAGATTGTGAGCATTACACAGTGAGCTGTTTAGACTGTGAGCGTTACACAGGGAGCTGTTTAGACTGTGAGCCTTACACAGGGAGCTGTTTAGTCTGTGAGCATTACACAGGGAGCTGTTTAGACTGGGAGCATTACGCAGGGAGCTGTTTAGACTGTGAGCATTACACTGGGAGCTGTTTAGATTGTGAGCATTACACAGTCAGGTGTTTAGATTGTGAGAATTTACACAGTGAGCTGTTTAGACTGTGAGCATTACACTGGGAGCTGTTTAGATTGTGAGCATTACACATGGAGCTGTTTAGATTGTGAGCATTAAACTGGGAGCTGTTTAGATTGTGAGCATTACACAGGGAGCTGTTTAGATTGTGAGCATTACACTGGGAGCTGTTTAGATTGTGAGCATTACACAGTGAGCTGTTTAGACTGTGAGCATTACACTGGGAGCTGTTTAGATTGTGAGCATTACACTGGGAGCTGTTTAGATTGTGAGCATTACACTGGGAGCTGTTTAGATTGTGATCATTACACTGGGAGCTGTTTAGATTGTGAGCATTACACAGGGAGCTGTTTAGACTGAGCATTACACTGGGAGCTGTTTAGATTGTGAGCATTACACAGGGAGCTGTTTAGATTGTGAGTATTACACAGTGAGCTGTTTAGACTGTGAACATTACACTGGGAGCTGTTTAGATTGTGAGCATTACACAGGGAGCTGTTTAGATTGTGAGCATTACACAGCGAGGTGTTTAGATTGTGAGTATTACACAGTGAGCTGTTTAGACTGTGAGCATTACACTGGGAGCTGTTTAGATTGTGAGCATTACACAGTCAGGTGTTTAGATTGTGAGAATTTACACAGTGAGCTGTTTAGACTGTGAGCATTACACTGGGAGCTGTTTAGATTGTGAGCATTACACATGGAGCTGTTTAGATTGTGAGCATTAAACTGGGAGCTGTTTAGATTGTGAGCATTACACAGGGAGCTGTTTAGATTGTGAGCATTACACTGGGAGCTGTTTAGATTGTGAGCATTACACAGTGAGCTGTTTAGACTGTGAGCATTACACTGGGAGCTGTTTAGATTGTGAGCATTACACAGGGAGCTGTTTAGATTGTGAGCATTACACTGGGAGCTGTTTAGATTGTGATCATTACACTGGGAGCTGTTTAGATTGTGAGCATTACACAGGGAGCTGTTTAGACTGAGCATTACACTGGGAGCTGTTTAGATTGTGAGCATTACACAGGGAGCTGTTTAGATTGTGAGTATTACACAGTGAGCTGTTTAGACTGTGAACATTACACTGGGAGCTGTTTAGATTGTGAGCATTACACAGGGAGCTGTTTAGATTGTGAGCATTACACAGCAAGGTGTTTAGATTGTGAGTATTACACAGTGAGCTGTTTAGACTGTGAGCATTACACTGGGAGCTGTTTAGATTGTGAGCATTACACAGGGAGCTGTTTAGATTGTGAGCATTACACTGGGAGCTGTTTAGATTGTGAGCATTACACTGGGAGCTGTTTAGATTGTGAGCATTACATTGGGAGCTGTTTAGATTGTGAGCATTACACTGGGAGCTGTTTAGATTGTGAGCATTACACAGTGAGCTGTTTAGACTGTGAGCATTACACTGGGAGCTGTTTGGATTGTGAGCATTACACAGGGAGCTGTTTAGATTGTGAGCATTACACAGTGAGCTGTTTAGATTGTGAGCATGTACACAGTGAGGTGTTTAGATTGTGAGTATTACACAGTGAGGTGTTTAGATTGTGAGCATTACACAGTGAGGTGTTTAGACTGTGAGCATTACACAGGGAGCTGTTTAGATTGTGAGCATTACACAGGGAGCTGTTTAGACTGTGAGCATTACATAGTGAGGTGTTTAGACTCTGAGCATTACACAGTGAGGTGTTTAGACTGTGAGCATTACACAGGGAGCTGTTTAGACTGTGAGCATTACATAGTGAGGTGTTTAGATTGTGAGCATTACACAGTGAGGTGTTTAGATTGTGAGCATTACACTGGGAGCTGTTTAGATTGTGAGCATTACACTGGGAGCTGTTTAGACTGTGAGCATTACACAGTGAGGTGTTTAGACTGTGAGCATGTACACAGTGAGGTGTTTAGATTGTGAGAATTTACACAGTGAGGTATTTAGATTGTGAGCATTACACAGGGAGCTGTTTAGGCTGGGAGCATTACACAGTGAGCTTATATGTAAAGTTTTTTTTTTTAAAAACGGGCACTTTCTCATTAAAATTTACAATCACTTTAAGAAGCAGGATTCATATATGTTTGGGAGTGGGCAGAGAGGGATAAGGAAAGTTGGTTAAGGGTTACATAGGGTGTGAAAAGTAAGGCGTCATTGTTACTTGCACCTTGTATTAACAGGCTAGATAATTAAACTCTGCAGGCACCCTGAAAGACTGACATAGTAGGTAATACAGCGGTTGTGTCAGCAAAATGATGCAAGCAATATTACCACAACATCATTCCAAGCTTGTCCCTAATGGCATATGTCATTTTGGATCCATTATAGCAGAACACTGTAATTTTTCCTGTCATTGTTTAATTATATTTCTTTTTGTTCTTTACCTGTCTGTCAGTTTCTTCCTCTTCCCTTCATGTCTCACAAATCTTAATTTTCTTATCCAAAAAGACATTACATTTTTCTCTTGTAAGGTGTATCCAGTCCACGGATCATCCATTACTTGTGGGATATTCTCATTCCCAACAGGAAGTTGCAAGAGGACACCCACAGCAGAGCTGTAATATAGCTCCTCCCCTAACTGTCATAGCCAGTCATTCTCTTGCAACTCTCAACAAGCTAGGATGTTGTAGGAGAGAGTGGTTAAATATAGTTAGTTTATTTTCTTCAATCAAAAGTTTGTTATTTTTAAATAGTACCGGAGTTGTGCTATTTTATCTCAGGCAGTAAATAGAAGAAGAATCTGCCTGAGGTTTCTATGATCTTAGCAGGTTGTAACTAAGATCCATTGCTATTCTCACATATGTCTGAGGGGATTACACAGATGAGGTAAAACTTCAGCGAGAGAATGGCCTGCAGTTTATTCTGCTATCAGGTATGTGCAGTTATAATTTTTTCTAGAGATGGAAAACACTAGAAAATGCTGCTGATACCGGATTAATGTAAGTTAAGCCTGAATACAGTGATTTAATAACGACTGGTATCATGCTTACTCCCAGGGGTAATACCCTTATGATATTTACAATATAAAACGTTTGCTGGCATGTTTAATTGTTTTTATATGTGCTTTGGTGATAAAACTTTATTGGGGCCTAGATTTTTCCACATGGCTGGCTTAAATTTTGACTAGAAACAATTTCCACTGTTGTAGTATAAAAGTTACAGTTGGTACAGTTAAAATTACAAACTGTGACATCCAGCTTCCCTCAAAGGCCCTCTGAATGCTATAGGACATCTCTAAAGGGCCCAAAGGCTTTCCAAAGTCGTTTATTGGGGAAGGTAGGGCCACAGCTTGCTGTGGCAGTTCGTTGTGACTGTTAAAAAATGTCTATTTCGTTTTTTTGATCCGTTTTTTGAACTAAGGGGTTAATCATCCATTTGCAAGTGGGTGCAATGCTCTGTTAGCCTATTATACACACTGTAAAAATTTTGTTTGATTTACTGCATTTTTTCACTGTTTTTCAAATTCTGACAAAATTTGTTTCTCTTAAAGGCACAGTACCGTTTTTTATATTTGCTTGTTAACTTGATTTAAAGTGTTTTCCAAGCTTGCTAGTCTCATTGCTATTCTGTATAAACATGTCTGACATGGAAGAAACTCCTTGTTTATTATGTTTAAAAGCCATGGTGGAACCCCCTCTTAGAATGTGTACCAAATGTACTGATTTCATTTTATGCAATAAAGATCATTTTCTGTCTTTAAAAAATGTATCACCAGAGGAATCTGACGAGGGGGAAGTTATGCCGACTAACTTTCCCCACGTGTCAAACCCTTTGACTCCCGCTTAAGGGACTCACGCTCAAATGGCGCCAAGTACATCTAGGGCGCCCATAGCGTTTACTTTACAAGACATGGCGGCAGTCATGGATAATACACTGTCAGCGGTATTAGCCAGACTACCTGAACTTAGAGGTAAGTGAGATAGCTCTGGGGTGAGACAAAATGCAGAGCATACTGACGCTTTAAGAACCATGTCTGATACTGTCTCACAATATGCTTAAGCTGAGGAAAGAGAGCTTCAGTCAGTGGGTGATGTTAATGACTCAGGAAAGATACCTGATTCTAATATTTCTACATTTAAATTTAAGCTTGAACATCTCCGCGTGTTGCTTAGGGAGGTTTTAGCTGCTCTGAATGACTGTGATACCATTGCAGTGCCAGAGAAATTGTGTAGACTGGATAAATACTTTGCAGTGCCGGTGTGTACTGATGTTTTTCCAAATACCTAAAAGGTTTACAGAAATTATTAATAAGGAATGGGATAGACCAGGTGTGCCTTTCTCTTCCCCTCCTATTTTTAGAAAAATGTTTCCAATAGACGCCACAACATGGGACTTATGGCAGACAGTCCCTAAGGTGGAGGGAGCAGTTTCTACTCTAGTAAAGCGTACTACTATCCCTGTCGAGGACAGTTGTGCTTTTTTTTTTTTTTTTTTAGATCCAATGGATAAAAAAATTAGAGGTTACCTTAAGAAAATATTTATTCAACAAGGTTTTATCCTACAGCCCCTTGCATGCATTGCCCCTGTCACTGCTGCTGCGGCGTACTGGTTTGAGTCTCTGGAAGAGGCTTTACAGGTAGCGACTCCATTGGATGACATACTTGGCAAACTTAGAGCACTTAAGCTAGCCAATTCTTTTATTCTGATGCCATTGTTCATTTGACTAAACTAACGGCTAAGAATTCTGGTTTTGCTATACAGGCGCGCAGAGCGCTATGGCTTAGATCATGGTCAGCTGACGTGACTTCAAAATCTAAGCTACTTAACATTCCCTTCAAGGGGCAGACCCTATTCGGGCCTGGTTGAAGGAGATTATTGCTGATATCACTGGAGGAAAAGGTCATGCCCTTCCTCAGGACAGGTCCAAATCTAGGGCCAAACAGTCTAATTTTCATGCCTTTCAAAACCTCAAGGCAGGTGCGGCATCAACTTCCTCTAATAATAAACAAGAGGGAACTTTTGCTCAATCCAAGACGGTCTGGAGACCAAACCTGACATGGAAAAAAGGTAAGCAGGTAAAAAAGCCTGCTGCTGCCTCTAAGACAGCATGAAGGAACGGCCCCCTATCCGGGAACGGATCTAGTAGGGGGCAGACTTTCACTCTTTGCCCAGGCGTGGACAAGAGATGTTCAGGATCCCTGGGCGTTGGAAATTATATCCCAGGGATATCTTCTGGACTTCAAAGCTTCCCCCCCAAAAGGGAGATTTCACCTTTCACAATTATCTGCACACCAGATAAAGAGAGAGGCATTCTTACACTGTGTACGAGTTCTCCTAGTTATGGGAGTGATCCATCCACTTCCAAAGGAGGAACAGGGACAGGGTTTTTACTCAAATCTGTTTGTGGTTCCCAAAAAAGAGGGAACCTTCAGACCAATTTTGGATCTAAAGATCTTAAACAAATTCCTCAAAGTTCCGTCGTTCAAGATGGAAACTATTCGTACCATCCTACCACTGATCCAGGAGGGTCAATATATGACTACAGTGGATCTAAAGGATGCTTATCTTCACATTCCGATACACAAAGATCATCATCGGTTTCTCAGGTTTGCCTTTTAAGACAGGCATTACCAGTTGTAGCTCTTCCCTTGGGATTAGCTACAGCCCCAAGAATCTTTGCAAAGGTTCTAGGGTCACTTATGGCGGTCCTAAGGCCGCGGGGCATAGCAGTAGCCCCTTATTTAGACGACATCCTGATACAGGCGTCAAACTTCCAAATTGCCAAGTCTCATACGGACGTAGTACTGGCATTTCTGTGGTCGCATGGGTGGAAAGTGAACGAGGAAAAGAGTTCTCTATCCCCACTCACAAGAGTTTCCTTTCTAGGGACTCTGATAGATTCTGTAGAAATGAAAATTCACCTGACGGAGTCCAGGTTATCAAAGCTTCTAAATTCCTGCCGGGTTCTTCATTCCATTCCGCGCCCTTCAGTGGTTCAGTGTATGGAAGTAATCGGCTTAATGGTAGCGGCAGTGGACATAGTGTCGTTTGCACGCTTACATCTCAGACTGCTGCAACTATGCATGCTCAGTCAGTGGAGCGGGGATTACACAGATTTGTCCCCTCAACTGAATCTGGACCAAGAGACCAGGGATTCTCTTCTCTGGTGGCTATCTCGGGTCCATCTGTCCAAAGGTATGACCTTTCGCAGGCCAGATTGGACAATTGTTACGACAGATGCCAGCCTTCTAGGTTGGGGTGCAGTCTGGAACTCCCTGAAGGCTCAGGGATCATGGACTCAGGAGGAGTCTCTCCTTCCATTAAATATTCTGGAACTAAGAGCGATATTCAAGGCTCTTCAGGCTTGGCCTCAGTTAGCAACTCTGAGGTACATCAGATTTCAGTCGGACAACATCACGACTGTAGCTTACATCAACCATCAAGGGGGAACGAGAAGTTCCCTAGAGATGTTAGAAGTTTCAAAAATAATTCGCTGGGCAGAGATTCACTCTTGTCACCTATCAGCTATCCATATCCCAGGTGTAGAGCACTGGGAGGCGGATTTTCTAAGTCGTCAGACTTTTCATCCGGGAGGGTGGGAACTCCATCCGGAGGCATTTGCACAACTGATTCATCGTTGGGGCAAACCAGAACTGGATCTCATGGCGTCTCGCCAGAACGCCAAGCTTCCGTGTTACGGATCCAGGTCCAGGGATCCCAAGGCGACACTGATAGATGCTCTAGCAGCGCCCTGGTCTTTCAACCTGGCTTATGTGTTTCCACCGTTTCCTCTGCTCCCTCGACTGATTGCCAAGATCAAGCAGGAGAGAGCATCAGTGATTCTGATAGCACCTGCGTGGCCACGCAGGACCTGGTATGCAGATCTAGTGGACATGTCATCCTTTCCACCATGGTCTCTGCCTCTGAAACAGGACCTTCTACTTCAGGGTCCTTTCAACCATCCAAATCTAATTTATCTGAGGCTGACTGCCTGGAGATTGAACGCTTGATTTTATCAAAGCGTGGCTTCTCCGAGTCAGTTATTGATACCTTAAGACAGGCACGAAAGCCTGTCACCAGGAAAATTTACCATAAGGTATGGCGTAGATATCTTTATTGGTGTGAATCCAAGGGTTACTCATGGAGTAAGGTCAGGATTGCTAGGATATTATCTTTTCTCCAAGAAGGTTTGGAAAAAGGATTGTCAGCTAGTTAAGCGTCTGGCAGATGTTCCAGACGTTCAGGCATTTTGTCAGGCTTTAGTTAGAATCAAGCCTGTGTTTAAACCTGTTGCTCCACCATGGAGTTTAAACTTGGTTCTTAAGGTTCTTCAAGGAGTTCCGTTTGAACCTCTTCATTCCATATATATCAAGCTTTTATCTTGGAAAGTTCTTTTTTTTGGTAGCTATTTCCTCGGCTCGTAGAGTCTCTGAGCTATCTGCCTTACAATGTGATTCTGAGAAAAAATGGTTTGGTATATCAGCGCTAAGAGATATCCTAAGCTGTGAAACACAAAAGGGGGCCTAACCAATCCCCTAAAGGTACAGAATCTCAAAACAATGATAGTGATCACAGCGCCAACCGGCCTAAGGATAATTGCACACTCACACCAAAAAAGGGGTTGAATAGATTTATTTTACAAATAGGTACTCATAAAATCAATATTAATATGGACAAGAGTAAAATAGCATAAAATTTTAAAAATACATTTGAACACAAGACATAAATATAAAAATCTATTATTTAAAATAAACACAAAAATAGGTATCAGAAAATAAATAATCCCAAGATGGGGGCAAACAATTCGGGAAAGGGGTGGACTATTACGTCTACTCCATTGACAACGGTAGTATTACAGTAGGAGTCTAGTCTAAATAAGGGTGTATCCTAGTGTATTTGACCGTGGGTGAGCAAGGACTAATACCACTATACTGATAAACCCTTAAATGATGATGGCAGAAAAACGTTAATTGCACCGTTTAGGGCCTAAGCTTGGTAAGTAAAGTGCAGAGGATAAAGCACGATAAATGCCAATGGGATTATGGATCCATATCCAAGGGTCAGCTACAGTAAAGATCCTACAATCAGAGTGCTTGACAACAGCCGCACTCGAATTAAGGTCTATGAACTAACCCCTGTTACAGGGATATCTGGCTGACCAGTATATGTATGTGTGACACAAAATAAATAGTGAACAATAGAAAATGGACGTCTCGGTGATCAATACATAGATTACTACAATCAGTACAACATTCTAAATAAGCGAAATACAGAAATACAGAAAGAGCGGTGTAGACAACACAACTGGTGCTAATTCCCCAGACCGTGTACAATGGTAAATCAAAACTATAAAAAGAAAAGTGACCTTTCAATAAAGGATAACAGTAACCTTCACGGTGCTAATGTGCAGGCGAACAAATAAAGCGTGGAAGGTATCAAATGCAAATACAAATGTGGACAATGTTAATACAAAATCTGTGCCAAAGAATGAGAAACAGGACAATAATAAAAAATGATGGGAATAAAAATAAAAATATATAAAATATATATAAGTGATGTGTCGTGTAGTGTCTTTGAAAACAAATCTCTGTGAACTCCTGTTAGGACCAAAGAAAAAAGAAAAAACTGTCGACAAAAAATAGAAAAAATGTGGAACACAGTGAAAAATTGACTGAGTGAGGAAAAAATAAAAAATAAAGGATAAAAATAGAACTATATGATTGTCAATGCACCAATCAGGTTAATGAAAAAACCACAGTCTATTACAGACTACAGTCTATTGAGAAAGTTCCATTATAGATATTTATCCGTATAAAAAATAGTAGTGGCTGGAAAAAAGGGTTATCCGGGAAATCCTTTGAACAATCCGGCTGTGAAAGTATCGTTGATTCCTAAAAATAGAAATAAAACATAGTGTGGCAAAGTTTTCTAAAATGAGAATAATCAGAAAGATGCTTACCAATGTGTAGTCTACGCGTTTCGGTCCTCACAGGACCTTTATCAAGACTCTATTTTTAGGAATCAACGATACTTTCACAGCCGGATTGTTCAAAGGATTTCCCGGATAACCCTTTTTTCCAGCCACTACTATTTTTTATACCGATAAATATCTATAATGGAACTTTCTCAATAGACTGTAGTCTGTAATAGACTGTGGTTTTTTCATTAACCTGATTGGTGCATTGACAATCATATAGTTCTATTTTTATCCTTTATTTTTTATTTTTTCCTCACTCAGTCAATTTTTCACTGTGTTCCACATTTTTTCTATTTTTTGTCGACAGTTTTTTCTTTTTTCTTTGGTCCTAACAGGAGTTCACAGAGATTTGTTTTCAAAGACACTACACGACACATCACTTATATATATTTTATATATTTTTATTTTTATTCCCATCATTTTTTATTATTGTCCTGTTTCTCATTCTTTGGCACAGATTTTGTATTAACATTGTCCACATTTGTATTTGCATTTGATACCTTCCACGCTTTATTTGTTCGCCTGCACATTAGCACCGTGAAGGTTACTGTTATCCTTTATTGAAAGGTCACTTTTCTTTTTATAGTTTTGATTTACCATTGTACACGGTCTGGGGAATTAGCACCAGTTGTGTTGTCTACACCGCTCTTTCTGTATTTCTGTATTTCGCTTATTTAGAATGTTGTACTGATTGTAGTAATCTATGTATTGATCACCGAGACGTCCATTTTCTATTGTTCACTATTTATTTTGTGTCACACATACATATACTGGTCAGCCAGATATCCCTGTAACAGGGGTTAGTTCATAGACCTTAATTCGAGTGCGGCTGTTGTCAAGCACTCTGATTGTAGGATCTTTACTGTAGCTGACCCTTGGATATGGATCCATAATCCCATTGGCATTTATCGTGCTTTATCCTCTGCACTTTACTTACCAAGCTTAGGCCCTAAACGGTGCCATTAACGTTTTTCTGCCATCATCATTTAAGGGTTTATCAGTATAGTGGTATTAGTCCTTGCTCACCCACGGTCAGATACACTAGGATACACCCTTATTTAGACTAGACTCCTACTGTAATACTACCGTTGTCAATGGAGTAGACGTAATAGTCCACCCCTTTCCCGAATTGTTTGCCCCCATCTTGGGATTATTTATTTTCTGATACCTATTTTTGTGTTTATTTTAAATAATAGATTTTTATATTTATGTCTTGTGTTCAAATGTATTTTTAAAATGTTATGCTATTTTACTCTTGACCATATTAATATTGATTTTATGAGTACCTATTTGTAAAATAAATCTATTCAACCCCTTTTTTGGTGTGAGTGTGCAATTATCCTTAGGCCGGTTGGCGCTGTGATCACTATCATTGTTTTTACAATGTGATTCTCCTTATCTGATTTTTCATACGGATAAGGTAGTCCTGCGTACCAAACCTGGGTTCTTACCTAAGGTGGTATCTAACAAGAATATCAATCAAGAGATTGTTGTTCCATCCTTGTGTTACACAATTTGGACGTGGTCCGTGCTTTAAAGTTTTACTTACAAGCTACTAAAGATTTTCGTCAAACATCTGCTTTGTTTGTTGTCTACTCTGGACAGAGGAGAGGTCAAAAGGCTTCGGCAACCTCTTTTTCTTTTTGACTAAGAAGCTTAATCCGCTTGGCCTATGAGACTGCTGGACAGCAACCTCCTGAAAGGATTACAGCTCATTCCACTAGAGCTGTGGCTTCCACTTGGGCCTTTAAAAATGAGGCTTCTTTTGATCAGATTTGCAAGGCGACGACTTGGTCTTCGCTTCATATTTTTTCAAAATTTTACAAATTTGATACTTTTGCTTCTTCGGAGGCTATATTTGGGAGAAAGGTTTTACGGGCAGTGGTTCCTTCCATTTAAGTTCCTGCCTTGTCCCTCCCTTCATCCGTGTACTTTAGCTTTGGTATTGGTATCCCACAAGTAATGGATGATCCGTGGACTGGATACACCTTACAAGAGAAAACACAATTTATGCTTACCTGATAAATGTATTTCTCTTGTGGTGTATCCAGTCCACGGCCCGCCCTGTCATTTTAAGGCAGGTAATTTTTAAATTTAAACTACAGTAACCACTGCACCCTATGGTTCCTCCTTTCTCGGCTTGTTTTCGGTCGAATGACTGGCTATGACAGTTAGGGGAGGAGCTATATTACAGCTCTGCTGTGGGTGTCCTCTTGCAACTTCCTGTTGGGAATGAGAATATCCCACAAGTAATGGATGATCCGTGGACTGGATACACCACAAGAGAAATACATTTATCAGGTAAGCATAAATTGTGTTTTTCCATCTTAATATGATGAGAGTCCACGGCTTCATTCCTTACTTGTGGGAATACAGAACCTGGCCACCAGGAGGAGGCAAAGACACCCCAGCCAAAGGCTTACATACCTCACCCACTCCCCTCATCCCCTAGTCATTCTTTGCCTTTTGTCACAGGAGGATGGCAAAGAAGTGTCAGAAGATTCAGAGTTGTCTCTTATCGAGGGTAGTACTCTTAGGTATGGGACTGGAGTTTTAAGTAGTCTTGAAGGCCTCTCAGTGAGAGCATTGACGAATGTTAGGGTCTGGAGATGCAGGGAGAGTCTTTCTGTGAAACCATCCAGACTCGTATTTACAGCTCCTAAGCAATCAGTGTTGACAAGTTTCACTGCCTGCTTCTATCATTAAATTCCATGTCCGGTGCGATGCTACAAGACTGTCAAACTTGAGAGGCTGTGTGTCTGTTCCGGTAAGATCGTTTCATTTTATACTCATATGATAACGCAAGAAGACAGGGTCACTGTGTGACTCATTTTATCTGTATGGAATCAAAGGTAAATATCTCTGGAAGGGGATTATTGAACAGGGGGGATTTACGCATAATTTGCTTTATTATATTTTATGCTGCGACGTGTGAGATGAGGCTCAGGCAAGTGTTGGAACATTCAGGTTTTACTTTCGTTTCTGGATAACTGAGTGGCCTTTTAGGTTTGGTGCGGTCCTGCATGGCACTCCACCTGACCGGGTGTGGTCTTATTAATTTCCTCTTTCCCGACCATGCGGTTTACAGGAGACAAAGCGGTTTCTCTGTGGGGCCTGGGTCATAGGAGGTGGTGAGTGCCCCAGCCATTGGATGTATAAAGGTGCCATTAATCTTAGTCTATAGTCTATCATGAAAGTGCAAGCTATGGAGGACTCTGATACGTTAGAGGGTACTCCCTCTTTACCTAAATCTAATACCTGTTTTTATTGCGAGGACGCTACTGTATATCCGCCTGCTCAATTATGTTCCACATGCCTTGATAAAGTACTTATATCTAAGAAATCCAAGATCTTTAGTACCACTTAGCTGTCCACCTCTGAGGGGTCTCTGTCCTGTGAGGTGTGTTCCCTGCAGTCATCTCCTATTACAGCAGCTTCCCATTGCACTACTAATCCTCCTTCGGGAGGGGCCCTCTTACCGCCAGACTTTACTGAAAAGCTACAAACGGCTGTGTCTGCGGCCTTCAGTGCTTTACCTCACCCTGATAAGCGCAAGCAAAAGGTTAAATATTGCTATCCTTCCCAGGGGTCATCTACTAATTTGGTGGATTTATCTGATACTAAATTATCCGCTGATGAGGACGCTCTTTCTGGGTCGGAATCTGCTGCCTCTAAACCTCCGGCTGCGGAGGAACCAGACTTTAGTTTTAGGATCGAGCATTTACGCTTTTTGTTAAATGAAGTGCTGGCTACTTTAGAGGTTCCAGAACCTAAATTACCTGAGGAACCTTCTATTCCTAAACTTGATGAGGTTTATGAGGACAGGGTGGTGCCACAGACTTTCCCAGTTCCCGTAAAGATGGCAAATATTATTAAGAATGAATGTGAGAGACTTGGATGTTCTTTTTCCCCACACTACTATCCCGCTTGAGGATAGTTTGTCGTTTATGGAGCCCATGGATATGAAGCTAGAAACTCTGTTAAGAAAGATGTTTCAGCACACAGGGTATTTGTTTCAACTTGCAGCAGCAGTTGCTCCGGTGGCTGGAGCCGCTACATATTAGTGCGACTCTATATTGGAGATGATCAAGATGGAAACTCCCCTTGAGGAGATCCAGAAAAGAGTTAAGGCCTTGAGGGTAGCTAATTCTTTTATCTGTGCTGCAAATATGCAGATCATTCGCCTGAATGCCAAGACATCAGATTTTTCTGTTCTAGCCCGTAGGGCACTCTGGCTGAAGTCTTGGTCTGCGGACATGACTTCAAAATCTAGACTATATTCCCTTCCTTATAAAGGGAAGATTCTTTTTGGTCCAGGCCTGGAGTCAATCACATCCACGGTCATTGGGGGCAAAGGTGCCTTTCTACCGCTGGATAAGAAAAATAAACCTAAAGGACAGGGTCCTAATTATCGTCCCTTTCGATCGGATAAATCCCAATGCCAGCAGTCCTCCGCGAAGCCTGAAGGATCGGGTTCAAGAGGGACAGTTCATGACTACGATAGACTTGAAAGGATGCTTACCTTCATGTTCCAATACACAAGGATCACTTCAAGTTCTTAAGATTCACATTTCTGGACCAGCACTTCCAGTTTGTTGCTCTTCCATTTGGTTTAGCTACTGCTTCAAGAGTCTTTACGAAGGTTCTGGGGGCTCTGCTCGCGGTGGCGAGATCCAGAGGTATTGCAGTAGCGCCATATTTGGACGACATCCTGGTTGAGGCTCCTTCCTGTCGGCAGGCAGAGGACCATTCAAGAGCTCTTCTACTTCTTCTTTGATCTCATGGATTTAGGATAAACTTAGAAAAGAGTTCTCTGGTTCCCAGTACCAGGGTGGAATTCCTGGGTACGATAATATATTCCATATACATGAGGATATTTCTTACAGACCAGAGACTTTGCAAGATTACTTCCAATTGTCTTGCTCTCCAAACCTCCTTAAGGCCCCCTGTGGCCCGGTGTATGGAGTTAATTGGACTTATGGTATTCAGCATAGATATCATCCCATTCGGCAGATTCCATTTCAGACCTGTTCACCTGTGCATGCTGAGGCAGTGGAACGGCAAGCACTCGGATCTGTCAGAACAGATTTCTCTGGACAAACGGTTGAGAGAATCGCTCTCTTGGTGGCTATGTCCAGATCACCTGTCCCAAGGGACATCCTTCTTGAGACCATCCTGGGAGATTGTGACTACGGACGTAAGTCTATCAGGATGGGGAGCTGTTTAGTGCCAGGAGGGTACAGGGCCTGTGGACTCAAGGGGAATCTCTCCTCCCGATCAACATTTTGGAACTTCGAGCGATCTTCAATGCTCTGAAGGCTTGGCCTCTTCTGGGTTCGTCCCAGTTTATCAGATTCCAATCAGACAACATAACTTTGGTGGCTTACATCAACCATCAGGGGGAACAAGAAGCTCCCTAGCAATGAGGGAAGTATCTCGGATTCTGGAATTGGTGGAAGCCCACAACTGTTCGCAATCCACATTCCGGGCGTGGACAACTGGGAAGCGGATTTTCTCAGCAGACAATCGTTTTATCCAGGGGAATGGTCTCTCCATCCTGAGGTGTTTGCGGAGATTTGCTGCAGATGGGGGACACCGGAGATAGATCTCATGGCGTCCAGACTCAATACCAAGCTATCCAGATACGGGTCGCGGTCCAGGGATCCTCAGGCAGAGCTGATAGATTCATTAGCAGTGCCTTGGAGGTTCAACCTAGTTTACATCTTTCCTCCGTTACCACTTCTCCCTCGCGTAGTGACCCACATCAAGCAGGAGCAAGCTTCGGATATTCTGATTGCTCCATCGTGGCCACGAATTATGTGGTTCGCGGACCTGGTGGGGATGTCTTCATCTCCTCCATGGAGGTTACCTTTTCACAGGGATCTGCTGGAACAGGGTCCTTTTGTTCATCAGAATCTAGATTATCTAAAGCTGACTGCGTGGAGATTGAACGCTTAGTCCTACCCAAGAGCGGTTTTTCGGAGAGAGTGATTGATACTCTCATTCAAGATAGAAAACCGGTCACCTGTCGCATCTATGATAAGGTGTGGAGGACCTTCCTTTTCTGGTGTGAAGAGCATGGATTCCCCTATCATAACGTCAAGGTGTCCAGGATTCTTTCCTTTCTCCAAGACGGTTTGGAGTTCCTTAAAGGGACAGATTTGCCGCTAGTTCCTTAAAGGGACATATTTTGGCTCTATCTGTGCTATTGCACAAGAGGCTCGCTGAGCTTCCTGATGCACAGTCCTTTGTTCAGGCTCTGTCTAGAATCAGGCCTGGTTTAGACATTCTGCTCCTCCTTGGAGCTTAAATCTAGTTCTTAAGGTTTTGCAGAGGGCTCCGTTTGAGCCCATGAATTTGGTTGACATTAAATGACTGTCTTGGAAGATTATTTTTCTACTGGCTATTGCTTCGGCACGCCGAGTCTCTGAGATGGCGGCCTTGCAATGTGAGCCTCCTTACCTAGTTTTTCATGCTGTTAAGGCTGTTCTTCGCACTGGGTTGGGTTTCCTCCCTAAGGTTGTGTCTGATCGCAACATCAATCAGGAAATTGTGGTTCCTTCCTTGTGTCCTAATCCTTTTACTTCATAATCTGGATGTGGTTCAGGCTTTGAAATTCTATCTTCAGGCCACAAAGGATTTTAGATAGACTTCGGGAATTGTTTGTTGTCTATTCTGGGAAGCGGAAAGGGCAGAAGGCTTCTTCCACTTCCCTGTCTTTTTGGTTGAGGAGCATTATTCGCTTGGCATATGAAACAGCGAGACATAAGCCTCCTCAGAGGATTACAGCTCATCCAACTAGAGTTGTGGCTTTACCTTGGGCCTTCAAGATTGAAGCCGCTATGGAGCAGATTTGTAGTGCGGCTACCTGCTCCTCCTTACATACTTTTTCAAAGTTTTACAAGTTTGACGTTTTTGCTTCTGCTGAAGCAGCTTTTGGGAGAAAGGTTTTGCAGGCTGTTGTGCCCTCAAAATAGGGTCCGCCTCTCTTTTACCCTCCCGTTTTCATTCAGTGTCCTCTAGAGCTTGGGTATATGTTTCCCACAAGTAAGGAATGAAGCAGTGGACTCTCCTCATATTAAGATGGAAAACATAAATTATGCTTACCTGATAATTTCCTTTCCATCTGTATGAGGAGAGTCCACGGCCCCGCCCGTTTTCTCAGTTGGGCTGACCTAATTTTTTGTTCTTCTGGCACCTTTTATACCCTGATATTTCTCCTACTGTTCCTTGTTCCCTCGGCAGAATGACTGGGGGATGAGGGGAGTGAGGGAGGTATTTAAGCCTTTGGCTGGGGTGTCTTTGCCTCCTCCTGGTGGCCAGGTTCTGTATTCCCACAAGTAAGGAATGAAGCCGTGGACTCTCCTCATACAGATGGAAAGGAAATTATCAGGTAAGCATAATTTATGTTTTTAGGACAGTGAAAAGAAAATCTTTTTATTAATCATGCAAGGTTCATATTATTTATAAAGAAAGTATAAAGTGTATATATTCCTAGTGCATGATAGCAATTGGGGTAATAAACCTGTATTAAAGGAACAGTCTAGTCAAACTAAACTTTCTCTTGTTAAGTGTATCCAGTCCACGGATCATCCATTACTTATGGGATATTAACTCCTCCCCAACAGGAAGTGCAAGAGAATTCACCCAGCAGAGCTGCTATATAGCTCCTCCCCTAACTGCCATTACCAGTCATTCTCTTGCACCCAACGAATAGATAGGATGTGTGAGAGGACTGTGGTGATTATACTTAGTTTCATACCTTCAATCAAAAGTTTGTTATTTTATAATAGCACCGGAGTGTGTTATGCCTTCTCTGGTAGAATTTGAAGAAGAATCTACCTGAGTTTTTCTATGATTTTAGCCGGAGTAGTTAAGATCATATTGCTGTTTCTCGGCCATCTGAGGAGAGGTAAACTTCAGATCAGGGGACAGCGGGCAGATTAATCTGCAAAGAGGTATGTAGCAGCTTATTATTTTCTGACAATGGAATTGATGAGAAATTCTGCCATACCGATATAATGTAAACTCAGCCTTAAATGCAGTAGCAGCAACTGGTATCAGGCTGTCATGTATGTATATTTTACACTTCAGTATTCTGGGGAATGGCACTTCACTGGAATTATACTGTATGCATAAAACTTTAGCCTAATTTGCAGGGACTAGCAACAGGCTTTTTAATAACACTCAATTTATTAATGTTAAACGTTTTTTGCTGGCATGTAAAATCGTTTAATTTTCTGAGGTACTGGGTGAAAAAATGTTTTGGGCACTATTTTTTTCCACTTGGCAGTCGTTTTATTTAATTTATGACAGTTTACTGATCTCTCTCACTGTTATGTGTGAGGGGCCTTTTTTGGTGCTTTTTGCTACGCATCAAAAAATTCAGTCAGAAGTTTATTGTCTTCCCTGCATGATCCGGTTCATCTCTACAGAACTCAGGGGTCTTCAAAACTTGTTTTGAGGGAGGTAATCACTCACAGCAGAGCTGTGAGATTGTAGTTGACTGTGATAAAAAAACGTTTATTTCTGTATTTTTATTTTTTTTTTTTCTGCTATCAGGGTTAGTTATCCTTTGCTAATGGGAGCAATCCTTTGCTAAAATTGTGTTTTTTACAAAGATTTGATGCTATAACTTTTCAGTTTATTAATTTTCAACTGTCATAACTTTTTCTGTGCTTCTTATAGGCACAGTACGTTTTCATATTATAGTAAATTACTTGAAAAGTATTTCCAAGTTGCTAGTTTATTTGCTAGTGTGTTAAACATGTCTGATTCAGAGGAAGATATCTGTGCTATATGTGCTAAAGCCAAAGTGGAGCCCAATAGAAATTTATGTACTAACTGTATTGATGCTACTTTAAATAAAAGTCAATCTGTACAAATTGAACATATTTCACCAAACAACGAGGGGAGAGTTATGCCGACTAACTCGCCTCACGTTGTCAGTACCTGCATCTCCCGCTCGGGAGGTGCGTGATATTGTAGCGCCGAGTACATCTGGGCGGCCATTACAAATCACATTACAGGATATGGCTACTGTTATGACTGAAGTTTTGGCTAAATTACCAGAACTAAGAGGTAAGCGTGATCACTCTGGGGTGAGAACAGAGTGCGCTGATAATATTAGGGACATGTCAGACACTGCGTCACAATTTGCAGAACATGAGGACGGAGAGCTTCATTCTGCGGGTGACGGTTCTGATCCAAACAAACTGGATTCAGATATTTCAAATTTTAAATTTAAGCTGGAAAACCTCTGTGTATTACTAGGGGAGGTGTTAGCGGCTCTGAATGATTGTAACACAGTTGCAATACCAGAGAAAATGTGTAGGTTGGATAAATATTTTGCGGTACCCCCGGCGAGTACTGACGTTTTTCCTATACCTAAGAGACTTACTGAAATTGTTACTAAGGAGTGGGATAGACCCGGTGTGCCGTTCTCACCCCCTCCGATATTTAGAAAGATGTTTCCAATAGACGCCACCACACGGGACTTATGGCAAACGGTCCCTAAGGTGGAGGGAGCAGTTTCTACTTTAGCTAAGCGTACCACTATCCCGGTGGAGGATAGCTGTGCCTTTTCAGATCCAATGGATAAAAAGTTAGAGGGTTACCTTAAGAAAATGTTTGTTCAACAAGGTTTTATATTGCAACCTCTTGCATGCATTGCGCCTGTCACGGCTGCAGCAGCATTTTGGTTTGAGTCTCTGGAAGAGACACTTGAATCAGCTCCATTAGATGAGATTACACACAAGCTTAAAGCCCTTAAGTTAGCTAACTCATTTATTTCAGATGCCGTAGTACATTTAACTAAACTTACGGCTAAGAATTCCGGATTCGCCATTCAGGCACGCAGAGCACTGTGGCTAAAATCCTGGTCAGCTGACGTTACTTCTAAATCTAAATTGCTTAATATACCTTTCAAAGGGCAGACCTTATTCGGGCCCGGGTTGAAAGAAATTATCGCTGACATTACAGGAGGTAAAGGCCATGCCCTGCCTCAAGACAGAGCCAAACCTAAGGCTAGACAGTCTAATTTTCGTTCCTTTCGTAATTTCAAAGCAGGAGCAGCATCAACTTCCTCTGCACCAAAACAGGAAGGAGCTGTTGCTCGCTACAGACAAGGCTGGAGACCTAACCAGTCCTTGAACAAGGGCAAGCAGGCCAGGAAACCTGCTGCTGCCCCTAAGACAGCATGAATCGAGGGCCCCCGATCCGGGAACGGATCTAGTGGGGGGCAGACTTTCTCTCTTCGCCCAGACTTGGGCAAGAGATGTCCAGGATCCCTGGGAGTTAGAGATCATATCTCAGGGATACCTTCTAGACTTCAAATTCTCTCCCCCAAGAGGGAGATTTCATCTGTCAAGGTTGTCAACAAACCAAATAAAGAAAGAGGCGTTTCTACGCTGCGTACAAGATCTTTTATTAATGGGAGTGATCCATCCGGTTCCGCGGTCGGAACAAGGACAAGGGTTTTACTCAAATCTGTTTGTGGTTCCCAAAAAAGAGGGAACTTTCAGGCCAATCTTGGATTTAAAGATCCTAAACAAATTCCTAAGAGTTCCATCGTTCAAAATGGAAACTATTCGGACAATTTTACCCATGATCCAAAAGGGTCAGTACATGACCACAGTGGATTTAAAGGATGCTTACCTTCACATACCGATTCACAAAGATCATTACCGGTATCTAAGGTTTGCCTTTCTAGACAGGCATTACCAGTTTGTAGCTCTTCCATTCGGATTGGCTACGGCTCAGAGAATCTTCACAAAGGTTCTGGGTGCTCTTCTGGCGGTACTAAGACCGCGAGGAATTGCGGTAGCTCCGTACCTAGACGACATTCTGATACAAGCTTCAAGCTTTCAAACTGCCAAGTCTCATACAGAGTTAGTACTGGCATTTCTAAGGTCGCATGGATGGAAGGTGAACGAAAAGAAGAGTTCTCTCTTTCCACTCACAAGAGTTCCCTTCTTGGGGACTCTTATAGATTCTGTAGAAATGAAGATTTACCTGACAGAGGACAGGTTAACAAAGCTTCAAAATGCATGCCGTGTCCTTCATTCCATTCAACACCCGTCAGTAGCTCAATGCATGGAGGTGATCGGCTTAATGGTAGCAGCAATGGACATAGTACCCTTTGCATGCCTACATCTCAGACCGCTGCAATTGTGCATGCTAAGTCAGTGGAATGGGGATTACTCAGACTTGTCCCCTACTCTGAATCTGGATCAAGAGACCAGAAATTCTCTTCTATGGTGGCTTTCTCGGCCACATCTGTCCAGGGGGATGCCATTCAGCAGGCCGGACTGGACAATTGTAACAACAGACGCCAGCCTACTAGGTTGGGGCGCTGTCTGGAATTCTCTGAAGGCTCAGGGACAATGGAATCAGGAGGAGAGTCTCCTACCAATAAACATTCTGGAATTGAGAGCAGTTCTCAATGCCCTTCTGGCTTGGCCCCAGTTAACAACTCGGGGGTTCATCAGGTTTCAGTCGGACAACATCACGACTGTAGCTTACATCAACCATCAGGGAGGGACAAGAAGCTCCCTAGCAATGATGGAAGTATCAAAGATAATTCGCTGGGCAGAGTCTCACTCTTGCCACCTGTCAGCAATCCACATCCCGGGAGTGGAGAACTGGGAGGCGGATTTCTTAAGTCGTCAGACTTTTCATCCGGGGGAGTGGGAACTTCATCCGGAGGTCTTTGCCCAAATACTTCGACGTTGGGGCAAACCAGAGATAGATCTCATGGCGTCTCGACAGAACGCCAAGCTTCCTCGTTACGGGTCCAGATCCAGGGATCCGGGAGCGGTTCTGATAGATGCTTTGACAGCACCTTGGACCTTCGGGATGGCTTATGTGTTTCCACCCTTCCCGATGCTTCCTCAATTGATTGCCAGAATCAAACAGGAGAGAGCATCAGTGATTCTAATAGCGCCTGCATGGCCACGCAGGACTTGGTATGCAGATCTAGTGGACATGTCATCCTGTCCACCTTGGTCGCTACCTCTGAAACAGTACCTTCTGATCCAGGGTCCCTTCAAACATCAAAATCTAATTTCTCTGAAGCTGACTGCTTGGAAATTGAACGCTTGATTTTATCAAAACGTGGTTTTTCTGAGTCAGTTATTGATACCTTAATACAGGCTAGGAAGCCTGTTACCAGAAAGATTTACCATAAGATATGGCGCAAATACTTATATTGGTGCGAATCCAAGAGTTACTCATGGAGTAAGGTTAGGATTCCGAGGATATTGTCTTTTCTACAAGAAGGTTTAGAAAAGGGTTTATCCGCTAGTTCCTTAAAGGGACAGATTTCAGCTCTGTCCATTCTTTTACACAAACGTCTGTCAGAAGTTCCGGACGTTTAAGCTTTTTGTCAGGCTTTAGCTAGGATCAAGCCTGTGTTTAAAACTGTTGCTCCACCATGGAGTTTGAACTTAGTTCTTAATGTTTTACAGGGGGTTCCGTTTGAACCCCTTCATTCCATTGATATCAATTTGTTATCTTGGAAAGTTCTGTTTTTAATGGCGATTTCCTCGGCTCGAAGAGTCTCTGAGTTATCTGCCTTTCATTGTGATTCTCCTTATCTGATTTTTCATTCAGACAAGGTAGTTCTGCGTACTAAACCTGGGTTCCTACCTAAGGTGGTCACTAACAGGAATATCAATCAAGAGATTGTGGTTACATCTTTGTGTCCTAATCCTTCTTCGAAAAAGGAACGTCACAATCTAGATGTAGTCCGTGCCCTGAAATTTTATCTACAGGCAACTAAGGATTTTCGACAAACGTCTTCCCTGTTTGTCGTTTATTCTGGTCAGAGGAGAGGTCAAAAAGCTTCGGCTACCTCTCTCTCCTTTTGGCTTCGTAGCATAATACGGTTAGCCTATGAGACTGCTGGACAGCAGCCTCCTGAAAGAATTACAGCACATTCTACTAGAGCTGTGGCTTCCACTTGGGCCTTTAAGAATGAGGCTTCTGTTGAACAGATTTGCAAGGCTGCAACTTGGTCTTCTCTTCATACTTTTTCCAAATTTTACAAATTTGACACTTTTGCTTCTTCGGAGGCTGTTTTTGGGAGAAAGGTTCTTCAGGCAGTGGTTCCTTCCGTATAAAGAGCCTGCCTGTCCCTCCCGTCATCCGTGTACTTTAGCTTTGGTATTGGTATCCCATAAGTAATGGATGATCCGTGGACTGGATACACTTAACAAGAGAAAACATAATTTATGCTTACCTGATAAATTTATTTCTCTTGTAGTGTATCCAGTCCACGGCCCGCCCTGTCACTTTAAGGCAGGTAATTTTTCCATTAAACTACAGTCACCACTGTACCCTATGGTTTTCCTTTCTCTGCATGTTTTCGGTCGAATGACTGGTAATGGCAGTTAGGGGAGGAGCTATATAGCAGCTCTGCTGGGTGAATCCTCTTGCACTTCCTGTTGGGGAGGAGTTAATATCCCATAAGTAATGGATGATCCGTGGACTGGATACACTACAAGAGAAATAAATTTATCAGGTAAGCATAAATTATGTTTTCATGATTCAGATAGGGCATGCAATTTTAAACAACTTTCCAATTAACTTTTATCATTAAATTTGCTTTGTTCCCTTGGTGGTATTTTTGAAAAGTTAAACCTAGGTAGGCTCAAACTGATTTCTAAACCATTGAAAGCCGCCTTTTAGATCAGTGTATTTTGAAAGTTTTTCACAGTTAGACAGTACTAGTTCATGTGTGTCATACAGATGACATTGGGCTCACTCCCGTGGAGTTAATTAGGAGTCTGCACTGATTGGCTAAACTGCATGTCTGTCAAAAGCATTGAGATAAGGGGACATTCTGCAGAGGCTGATACAAAGCAATCACAGAGGTAAAACATATTAATATAACTGTGCAGGTTATGCAAAACTGGGGAATGGTTAACAAAGGGATTATCTATCTTTTTAAACAATAAAAATTCTGGTGTAGACTATTCCTTTAAGAAAGTCTGCTCCTGACCAGCAATGAACTACTGGACTGCAGATGAACATGGCTTCTGAGCCAATCAGGGGTGGCATATGTGCTTAGGCACCAGTCAATAGCTTGCATTTAGCCGTGGAGCAGATATGCATTTTAACTATGAGTTTACACCATTTGCAAGTAACACAAATAGTTATAGATAGATTTCCTTTAAAATCAAGGGGCTGACTAATAATTATTATTTCAGGCTGCACATCTGTCTGCTTACCTATCCATCTATCTATCTGTCTGTCTATCTATCTATCCATCTATCTATCTATCTATCTATCTATCCATCTATATACACACACACACACACCAGGCTGAGGGGAAAAAAAGCCAGCTGAAGGCTGCAAACCAAGATTATTTAAAACATACCGGTATTATGCAAATATACACACATTTTATATTTATAAATAGTTTAAGGGGTTTTTAGTTTATAAAGAATGGGATGAAATGTACGCATAGTTTATGTTTCTTTCTTAAAAATGAACATGAAACACAAAATGTTTTTTTCTTTTATGATTAATAGATAGATAGATAGATAGATAGATAGATAGATAGATAGATAGATAGATTCATTTTTAACAACTTTCTAGTTTACTCCAGAAACCTACTTGGGTATCTATTTAAAAAAGAATAACATGCAAGCTAAGCAAATTTAATAACAGAAGTAAACTGAAAACGTTTTTTTAAAACTGCATGCTCTCTCATCTAATCATGGTTGGGTTTCATATCCCTTTAAGTTGCAACTTTTAGCCACATGCTAATTTTTAAATATAAATATTTCTACTCACAGCTCTGTATACTAAATAATAACAGTTTTCAGTGGTTTCTTTTCCAGAGAAAATATACCTAATTTGGCTAAACAGTCCTTATAAATTATAACATTCATTTCCCATAATACTTTTGTTGCTCTACTATCTTTCTGATTTCTAAAATTGTGCTGTAGATTCATTTTGATTAGGTTAATCCACAATAAAAGATGAAAGAAGGTGTGTTTGTTTCAAAAGCTTTTACTTCCTTTTCATTAAAAGATTTACTATAGACAGGTTGGCATGTGAGGAGTTAAATAGCTTCCCTGCCTGGCATGGACAAAAGGATGAACTTTACGCTTTGGGGTGTGAGGGGAGCCTGACATAACATACGTGTGGGACGGCATGTAGGAAAGTCTCCCTGGGAAACCAGCACCTCTCAGGAGAGGGGGGGGGGGGACGCAGAGCTCTGCTAGTGCTACTGTCTTCATAGTAACACAAAAGCAATTTCCATTACATATTTACTGGGCAAGTAGACATGTAACACAGGTGTATTATTTCTATTCTTTCCAGGAGAGCCCTGAAGTGTGCTCTATGTGTAATGGAACACCGGGATGAGACTGCAGTGCCGGTCACATGAAAATCTGACCAAAGTTTTGGTTAAAAAGTAAGTTGCTTTGCACAGGAAGAGCTCTTTAATGCTGCACTCAGGGGCATATTCCATTTGGACGCTTTTATTTCTCCAACATTGGTGTGTCCGGTCCACGGCGTCATCCTTACTTGTGGGATATTCTCTTCCCCAACAGGAAATGGCAAAGAGTCCCAGCAAAGCTGGTCACATGATCCCTCCTAGGCTCCACCCACCCCAGTCATTCTCTTTGCCGTTGCACAGGCAACATCTCCACGGAGATGGTTAAGAGTTTTTTGGTGTTTAAATGTAGTTTTATTCTTCTATCAAGTGTTTGTTATTTTAAAATAGTGCTGGTATGTACTATTTACTCTGAAACAGAAAAGGATGAAGATTTCTGTTTGTAAGAGGAAGATGATTTTAGCAGACAGTAACTAAAATCGATTGCTGTTTCCACATAGGACTGTTGAGATGAAGTAACTTCAGTTGGGGGAAACAGTTAGCAGTCTTTTCTGCTTAAGGTATGACTAGCCATATTTCTAACAAGACCATGTAATGCTGGAAGGCTGTCATTTCCCCTCATGGGGACCGGTAAGCCATTTTCTTAGTTAAACATAAAAGAATAAAGGGCTTCAAAAAGGGCTTAAAAACTGGTAGACATTTTTCTGGGCTAAAACAATTGCTTTACTAGGCATATTATGCAGATTCTAACTAATTATTGGTATTATAATCTTGGGGAACGTTTAGAAAAACGGCAGGCACTGTGTTGGACACCTTTTTCACATGGGGGCCTTTCTAGTTACAGACAGAGCCTCATTCTGGGACTGTATAGGGGTTAAATGTAAAAATGGCTCCGGTTCCGTTAATTTAAGGGTTAAAGCTCTGAAATTTGGTGTGCAATACTTTTAATGCTTTAAGACACGGTGGTGAAATTTTGGTGAATTTTGAACAATTCCTTCATACTTTTTCACATATTCAGTAATAAAGTGTTTTCAGTTTGAAATTTAAAGTGACAGTAACGGTTTTATTTTAAAAGTTTTTTGTGCTTTGTTGACAAGTTTAAGCCTGTTTAACATGTCTGTACCATCAGATAAGCTATGTTCTATATGTATGAAAGCCAATGTGTCTCCCCATTTAAATTTATGTGATAATTGTGCCATAGTGTCCAAACAAAGTAAGGACAGTAATGCAACAGATAATGATATTGCCCAAGATGATTCCTCAAATGAGGGGAGTAAACATGATACTACATCATCCCCTACTGTGTCTACACCAGTTATGCCCACACAGGAGGCCCCTAGTACATCTAGTGCGCCAATACTTATTACCATGCAACAATTAACGGCTGTAATGGATAACTCCATAGCAAATCTTTTATCCAAAATGCCTACTTATCAGAGAAAGCGCGATTGCTCTGTCTTAAACACTGAAGAGCAAGAGGACGCTGATGATAACTGTTCTGACATACCCTCACACCAATCTCAAGGGGCCATGAGGGAGGTTTTGTCTGATGGAGAAATTTCAGATTCAGGAAAAATTTCTCATCAAGCTGAACCTGATGTTGTGACATTTAAATTTAAATTAGAACATCTCCGCGCACTGCTTAAGGAGGTGTTATCTACTCTGGATGATTGTGACAATTTGGTCATTCCAGAGAAATTATGTAAGATGGACAAGTTCCTAGAGGTTCCGGTGCCCCCCGACGCTTTTCCTATACCCAAGCGGGTGGCGGACATAGTAAATAAAGAGTGGGAAAGGCCCGGCATACCTTTTGTTCCCCCCCTATATTTAAGAAATTATTTCCTATAGTCGACCCCAGAAAGGACTTATGGCAGACAGTCCCCAAGGTCGAGGGGGCGGTTTCTACTCTAAACAAATTACTAACTACTATTCCTATCGAAGATAGTTGTGCTTTCAAAGATCCTATGGATAAGAAATTAGAGGGTTTGCTTAAAAAGATTTTTGTACAGCAAGGTTACCTTCTACAACCAATTTCATGCATTGTTCCTGTCACTACGGCAGCGTGTTTCTGGTTCGAGGAACTAGAAAAATCGCTCAGTAAAGAATCTTCGTATGAGGAGGTTATGGACAGAGTTCAAGCACTTAAATTGGCTAACTCTTTTGTTTTAGATGCCGCTTTGCAATTAGCTAGATTAGCGGCGAAAAATTCAGGGTTTGCTGTCGTGGCGCGCAGAGTGCTTTTGCTAAAGTCTTGGTCAGCGGATGTGTCTTCCAAGACAAAATTGCTTAACATTCCTTTCAAGGGTAAAACATTATTTGGACCTGATTTGAAAGAGATTATTTCAGACATCACTGGGGGAAAGGGCCACGCCCTCCCACAGGATAGGTCTTTTAAGGCTAATAATAAGCCTAATTTTCGTCCCTTTCGCAGAAACGGACCAGTCTCTAATTCTGTATCCTCTAAGCAAGAGGGTAATACTTCACAACCCAAACCAGCCTGGAAACCAATGCAAGGCTGGAACAAGGGTAAGCAGGCCAAGAAGCCTACCACTGCTACCAAAACAGCATGAAGGGATAGCCCCCGATCCGGGACCGGATCTAGTGGGGGGCAGACTTTCTCTCTTTGCTCAGGCTTGGGCAAGAGATGTTCAGGATCCTTGGGCGCTAGAAATAGTTTCTCAAGGTTATCTCCTGGAATTCAAGGAACTACCCCCAAGGGGAAGGTTCCACAGGTCTCAATTATCTTCAAACCAAATAAAGAGACAGGCATTCTTACATTGTGTAGAAGACCTGTTAAAGATGGGAGTGATACATCCAGTTCCAATAAGAGAACAAGGAATGGGATTTTATTCCAATCTGTTCATAGTTCCCAAAAAAGAGGGAACATTCAGACCAATTTTGGATCTAAAGATCCTAAACAAATTTCTCCAACATAGGTGTGTCCGGTCCACGGCGCCATCCTTACTTGTGGGATATTCTCTTCCCCAACAGGAAATGGCAAAGAGCCCAGCAAAGCTGGTCACATGATCCCTCCTAGGCTCCGCCTTCCCCAGTCATTCTCTTTGCCGTTGTACAGGCAACATCTCCACGGAGATGGCTTAGAGTTTTTTGGTGTTTAACTGTAGTTTTTATTATTCAATCAAGAGTTTGTTATTTTAAAATAGTGCTGGTATGTACTATTTACTCTGAAGCAGAAAAGAGATGAAGATTTCTGTTTGTAAGAGGAAAATGATTTTAGCAACCGTTACTAAAATCGATGGCTGTTTCCACACAGGACTGTTGAGAGGAATTAACTTCAGTTGGGGGAAACAGTGAGCAGACTTTTGCTGCTTGAGGTATGACACATTTCTAACAAGACGATGTAATGCTGGAAGCTGTCATTTTCCCTATGGGATCCGGTAAGCCATTTTTATTACATAAAGAAAAAAAAAAGGGCTTCACAAGGGCTTTTAAGACTGTAGACATTTTCTGGGCTAAAACGATTGATATATAAGCATATTTTATACTTCATAGCTTTGAGGAATTATTTTATCTTGGGAATTATGTAAAATAACCGGCAGGCACTGTATTGGACACCTTATTCTCTAGGGGCTTTCCCTAATCATAGGCAGAGCCTCATTTTCGCGCCTCTATTGCGCACTTGTTTTTGGGAAGCATGACATGCAGATGCATGTGTGAGGAGCTCTGATACATAGAAAAGACTTTCTGAAGGCGTCATTTGGTATCGTATTCCCCTTTGGGCTTGGTTGGGTCTCAGCAAAGCAGATACCAGGGACTGTAAAGGGGTTAAATATAAAAACGGCTCCGGTTCCGTTATTTTAAGGGTTAAAGCTTTCAAATTTGGTGTGCAATACTTTTAAGGCTTTAAGACACTGTGGTGAAATTTTGGTGAATTTTGAACAATTCCTTCATACTTTTTCACATTTGCAGTAATAAAGTGTGTTCAGTTTAAAATTTAAAGTGACAGTAACGTTTTTATTTTAAAACGTTTTTTTGTACTTTGTTATCAAGTTTATGCCTGTTTAACATGTCTGAACTACCAGATAGACTGTGTTCTGTATGTGGGGAAGCCAAGGTTCCTTCTCATTTAAATAGATGTGATTTATGTGACACAAAATTTAGAGAAAATGATGCCCAAGATGATTCCTCAAGTGAGGGGAGTAAGCATGGTACTGCATCATCCCCTCCTTCGTCTACACCAGTCTTGCCCACACAGGAGGCCCCTAGTACATCTAGTGCGCCAATACTCCTTACTATGCAACAATTAACGGCTGTAATGGATAATTCTATCAAAAACATTTTAGCCAAAATGCCCACTTATCAGCGAAAGCGCGACTGCTCTGTTTTAGAAAATACTGAAGAGCATGAGGACGCTGATGATATTGGTTCTGAAGTGCCCCTACACCAGTCTGAGGGGGCCAGGGAGGTTTTGTCTGAGGGAGAAATTTCAGATTCAGGGAAAATTTCTCAACAAGCTGAACCTGATGTGATTACATTTAAATTTAAATTGGAACATCTCCGCGCCCTGCTTAAGGAGGTGTTATCTACTCTGGATGATTGTGAGAATTTGGTCATTCCAGAGAAATTATGTAAAATGGACAAGTTCCTAGAGGTCCTATAAGCTTTTCCTATACCCAAGCGGGTGGCGGACATTGTAAATAAAGAATGGGAAAGGCCCGGCATACCTTTCGTCCCTCCCCCTATATTTAAGAAATTGTTTCCTATGGTCGACCCCAGAAAGGACTTATGGCAGACAGTCCCCAAGGTCGAGGGGGCGGTTTCTACTCTAAACAAACGCACCACTATACCCATAGAAGATAGTTGTGCTTTCAAAGATCCTATGGATAAAAAATTAGAGGGTTTGCTTAAAAAGATGTTTGTTCAGCAAGGTTACCTTCTACAACCAATTTCATGCATTGTTCCTGTCACTACAGCAGCGTGTTTCTGGTTCGATGAACTAGAAAAGGCGCTCAATAAAGATTCTTCTTATGAGGAGATTTTGGACAGAATTCATGCTCTCAAATTGGCTAACTCTTTCACCCTAGACGCCACTTTGCAATTGGCTAGATTAGCGGCGAAAAATTCTGGGTTTGCTATTGTGGCGCGCAGAGCGCTTTGGCTAAAATCTTGGTCAGCGGATGCGTCTTCCAAGAACAAATTGCTTAACATTCCTTTCAAGGGGAAAACGCTGTTTGGCCCTGACTTGAAAGAGATTATTTCTGATATCACTGGGGGCAAGGGCCACGCCCTTCCTCAGGATAGGTCTTTCAAGGCCAAAAATAAACCTAATTTTCGTCCCTTTCGCAGAAACGGACCAGCCCCAAGTGCTACGTCCTCTAAGCAAGAGGGTAATACTTCTCAAGCCAAGCCAGCCTGGAGGCCAATGCAAGGCTGGAACAAAGGTAAGCAGGCCAAGAAACCTGCCACTGCTACCAAGACAGCATGAGATGTTGGCCCCCGATCCGGGACCGGATCTGGTGGGGGGCAGACTCTCTCTCTTCGCTCAGGCTTGGGCAAGAGACGTTCTGGATCCTTGGGCGCTAGAAATAGTCTCCCAAGGTTATCTTCTGGAATTCAAGGGGCTTCCCCAAGGGGGAGGTTCCACAGGTCTCAATTGTCTTCAGACCACATAAAAAAACAGGCATTCTTACATTGTGTAGAAGACCTGTTAAAAATGGGAGTGATTCATCCTGTTCCATTAGGAGAACAAGGGATGGGGTCCTACTCCAATCTGTTCATAGTTCCCAAAAAAGAGGGAACATTCAGACCAATCTTAGATCTCAAGATCCTAAACAAGTTTCTCAAGGTTCCATCGTTCAAAATGGAAACCATTCGAACAATTCTTCCTTCCATCCAGGAAGGTCAATTCATGACCACGGTGGATTTAAAGGATGCGTATCTACATATTCCTATCCACAAGGAACATCATCGGTTCCTAAGGTTCGCATTTCTGGACAAGCATTACCAGTTTGTGGCACTTCCATTCGGATTAGCCACTGCTCCAAGAATTTTCACAAAGGTACTAGGGTCCCTTCTAGCGGTGCTAAGACCAAGGGGCATTGCAGTAGTACCTTACTTGGACGACATACTGATTCAAGCGTCGTCCCTTCCACAAGCAAAGGCTCACACGGACATTGTCCTGGCCTTTCTCAGATCTCACGGGTGGAAAGTGAACGTAGAAAAAAGTTCTCTATCTCCGTCAACAAGGGTTCCCTTCTTGGGAACAATAATAGACTCCTTAGAAATGAGGATTTTTCTGACAGAGGCCAGAAAATCAAAACTTCTAAACTCTTGTCAAATACTTCATTCTGTTCCTCTTCCTTCCATAGCGCAGTGCATGGAAGTAATAGGTTTGATGGTAGCGGCAATGGACATAGTTCCTTTTGCGCGAATTCATCTAAGACCATTACAACTGTGCATGCTCAGTCAGTGGAATGGGGACTATACAGACTTGTCTCCGACGATACAAGTAGATCAGAGGACCAGAGATTCACTCCGTTGGTGGCTGTCCCTGGACAACCTGTCACCGGGGATGAGCTTCCGCAGACCAGAGTGGGTCATTGTCACGACCGACGCCAGTCTGGTGGGCTGGGGCGCGGTCTGGGGACCCCTGAAAGCTCAGGGTCTTTGGTCTCGGGAAGAATCTCTTCTCCCGATAAATATTCTGGAACTGAGAGCGATATTCAATGCTCTCAAGGCTTGGCCTCAGCTTGCAAAGGCCAAGTTCATACGGTTTCAATCAGACAACATGACGACTGTTGCGTACATCAACCATCAGGGGGGAACAAGGAGTTCCCTGGCGATGGAAGAAGTGACCAAAATCATTCAATGGGCGGAGACTCACTCCTGCCACTTGTCTGCAATCCACATCCCAGGAGTGGAAAATTGGGAAGCGGATTTTCTGAGTCGTCAGACATTTCATCCGGGGGAGTGGGAACTCCATCCGGAAATCTTTGCCCAAATTACTCAATTGTGGGGCATTCCAGACATGGATCTGATGGCCTCTCGTCAGAACTTCAAGGTTCCTTGCTACGGGTCCAGATCCAGGGATCCCAAGGCGACTCTAGTAGATGCACTAGTAGCACCTTGGACCTTCAAACTAGCTTATGTATTCCCGCCGTTTCCTCTCATCCCCAGGCTGGTAGCCAGGATCAATCAGGAGAGGGCATCGGTGATCTTGATAGCTCCTGCGTGGCCACGCAGGACTTGGTATGCAGACCTGGTGAATATGTCATCAGCTCCACCATGGAAGCTACCTTTGAGACGAGACCTTCTTGTTCAAGGTCCGTTCGAACATCCGAATCTGGTCTCACTCCAACTGACTGCTTGGAGATTGAACGCTTGATCTTATCAAAGCGAGGGTTCTCAGATTCTGTCATTGATACTCTTGTTCAGGCCAGAAAGCCTGTAACTAGAAAAATCTACCACAAAATATGGAAAAAATATATCTGTTGGTGTGAATCTAAAGGATTCCCTTGGGACAAGATAAAAATTCCTAAGATTCTATCCTTTCTTCAAGAAGGTTTGGAGAAAGGATTATCTGCAAGTTCTTTGAAGGGACAGATTTCTGCCTTGTCTGTGTTACTTCACAAAAAGCTGGCAGCTGTGCCAGATGTTCAAGCCTTTGTTCAGGCTCTGGTTAGAATCAAGCCTGTTTACAAACCTTTGACTCCTCCTTGGAGTCTCAATTTAGTTCTTTCAGTTCTTCAGGGGGTTCCGTTTGAACCCTTACATTCCGTTGATATTAAGTTATTATCTTGGAAAGTTTTGTTTTTGGTTGCAATTTCTTCTGCTAGAAGAGTTTCAGAATTATCTGCTCTGCAGTGTTCTCCTCCTTATCTGGTGTTCCATGCAGATAAGGTGGTTTTGCGTACTAAACCTGGTTTTCTTCCGAAAGTTGTTTCTAACAAAAACATTAACCAGGAGATAGTCGTGCCTTCTTTGTGTCCGAATCCAGTTTCAAAGAAGGAACGTTTGTTGCACAATTTGGATGTAGTGCGTGCTCTAAAATTCTATTTAGATGCTACAAAGGATTTTAGACAAACATCTTCCTTGTTTGTTGTTTATTCTGGTAAAAGGAGAGGTCAAAAAGCAACTTCTACCTCTCTCTCTTTTTGGCTTAAAAGCATCATCAGATTGGCTTACGAGACTGCCGGACGGCAGCCTCCTGAAAGAATCACAGCTCATTCCACTAGGGCTGTGGCTTCCACATGGGCCTTCAAGAACGAGGCTTCTGTTGATCAGATATGTAAGGCAGCGACTTGGTCTTCACTGCACACTTTTACTAAATTTTACAAATTTGATACTTTTGCTTCTTCTGAGGCTATTTTTGGGAGAAAGGTTTTGCAAGCCGTGGTGCCTTCCATCTAGGTGACCTGATTTGCTCCCTCCCTTCATCCGTGTCCTAAAGCTTTGGTATTGGTTCCCACAAGTAAGGATGACGCCGTGGACCGGACACACCTATGTTGGAGAAAACAGAATTTATGTTTACCTGATAAATTACTTTCTCCAACGGTGTGTCCGGTCCACGGCCCGCCCTGGTTTTTTAATCAGGTCTGATAATTTATTTTCTTTAACTACAGTCACCACGGTATCATATGATTTCTCCTATACAAATATTCCTCCTTTACGTCGGTCGAATGACTGGGGAAGGCGGAGCCTAGGAGGGATCATGTGACCAGCTTTGCTGGGCTCTTTGCCATTTCCTGTTGGGGAAGAGAATATCCCACAAGTAAGGATGACGCCGTGGACCGGACACACCGTTGGAGAAAGTAATTTATCAGGTAAACATAAATTCTGTTTTCTCAGGGTACCATCGTTCAAAATGGAAACTATTCGAACGATCCTACCTACTATCCAGGAAAATCAATTTATGACTACCGTGGATTTAAAGGATGCGTACCTACATATTCCTATCCACAAGGAACATCATCAGTTCCTAAGGTTCGCTTTTCTGGACAAGCATTACCAGTTTGTGGCACTTCCATTTGGATTAGCCACTGCTCCAAGGATTTTCACAAAGGTACTAGGGTCCCTTCTAGCGGTTCTAAGACCAAGGGGCATTGCAGTAGTACCTTACTTGGACGACATCCTGATTCAAGCGTCGTCCCTGTCAAAAGCAAAGGCTCATACGGACATCGTCCTAGCCTTTCTCAGATCTCACGGATGGAAGGTGAACAAAGAAAAAAGTTCTCTGTCCCCGTCAACAAGAGTTCCCTTCTTGGGAACAATAATAGATTCCTTAGAAATGAGGATTTTTCTGACAGAGGTCAGAAAATCAAAACTTCTAAGCTCTTGTCAAGTACTTCATTCTGTTCCTCGTCCTTCCATAGCACAGTGCATGGAAGTAATAGGATTGATGGTTGCAACAATGGACATAGTTCCTTTTGCACGAATTCATCTAAGACCATTACAACTGTGCATGCTCAGACAGTGGAATGGGGATTATACAGACTTGTCTCCGACGATTCAAGTAGATCAAAAGACCAGAGATTCACTCCGTTGGTGGCTGACCCTGGACAATCTGTCACAGGGAATGAGCTTCCGCAGACCAGAGTGGGTCATTGTCACGACCGACGCCAGCCTAGTGGGCTGGGGCGCGGTCTGGGAATCCCTGAAAGCTCAGGGTCTATGGTCTCGGGAAGAGTCTCTTCTCCCGATAAACATTCTGGAACTGAGAGCGATATTCAATGCTCTCAGAGCTTGGCCTCAACTAGCAAAGGCCAAATTCATAAGGTTTCAGTCAGACAACATGACGACCGTTGCATATATCAATCATCAGGGGGGAACAAGGACTTCCCTGGCGATGAAAGAAGTGACCAAGATAATTCAATGGGCGGAGGATCACTCCTGCCACTTGTCTGTGATCCACATCCCAGGAGTGGAAAATTGGGAAGCAGATTTTCTGAGTCGTCAGACATTCCATCCGGGGGAGTGGGAACTCCATCCGGAAATCTTTGCCCAAATAACTCAATTATGGGGCATTCCAGACATGGATCTGATGGCGTCTCGTCAGAACTTCAAGGTTCCTTGCTACGGGTCCAGATCCAGGGATCCCAAGGCGACCCTAGTAGATGCACTAGTAGCACCTTGGACCTTCAACCTAGCTTATGTATTCCCACCGTTTCCTCTCATCCCCAGGCTGGTAGCCAGGATCAATCAGGAGAGGGCCTCGGTGATCTTGATAGCTCCTGCGTGGCCACGCAGGACTTGGTATGCAGACCTGGTGAATATGTCATCGGCTCCACCATGGAAGCTACCTTTGAGACAGGACCTTCTTGTTCAGGGTCCATTCGAACATCCGAATCTGGTTTCCCTCCAACTGACGGCTTGGAGATTGAACGCTTGATTTTATCAAAGCGTGGGTTTTCAGATTCTGTAATAGATACTCTGATTCAGGCTAGAAAGCCTGTAACTAGAAAAATTTACCATAAAATATGGAAAAAATATATCTGTTGGTGTGAATCTAAAGGATTCCCATGGAACAAGATAAAAATTCCTAAGATTCTATCCTTTCTACAAGAAGGTTTGGAGAAAGGATTATCTGCAAGTTCTCTGAAGGGACAGATCTCTGCTTTATCTGTTTTACTTCACAAAAGACTGGCAGCTGTGCCAGATGTTCAAGCATTTGTTCAGGCTCTGGTTAGGATCAAGCCTGTTTTCAGACCTTTGACTCCTCCCTGGAGTCTAAATCTAGTTCTTTCAGTTCTTCAAGGGGTTCCGTTTGAACCCTTACATTCCGTAGATATTAAGCTATTATCTTGGAAAGTTTTGTTTTTGGTTGCAATTTCTTCTGCTAGAAGAGTTTCAGAGTTATCTGCTCTGCAGTGTTCTCCGCCCTATCTGGTGTTCCATGCAGATAAGGTGGTTTTGCGTACTAAGCCTGGTTTTCTTCCGAAAGTTGTTTCCAACAAAAATATTAACCAGGAGATAGTTGTACCTTCTTTGTGTCCGAATCCAGTTTCAAAGAAGGAACGTTTGTTACACAATTTGGACGTAGTCCGTGCTCTAAAATTCTATTTAGAGGCTACTAAAGATTTCAGACAAACATCTTCCTTGTTTGTTGTTTATTCTGGTAAAAGGAGAGGTGAAAAAGCGACTTCTAGCTCTCTTTCCTTTTGGCTTAAAAGCATTATCCGATTGGCTTATGAGACTGCCGGACGGCAGCCTCCTGAAAGAATCACAGCTCACTCCACTAGGGCTGTGGCTTCCACATGGGCCTTTAAGAACGAGGCTTCTGTTGACCAGATATGTAAGGCAGCGACTTGGTCTTCACTGCACACTTTTGCCAAATTTTACAAATTTGATACTTTTGCTTCTTCGGAGGCTATTTTTGGGAGAAAGGTTTTGCAAGCCGTGGTGCCTTCCATTTAGGTGACCTGATTTGCTCCCTCCCTTCATCCGTGTCCTAAAGCTTTGGTATTGGTTCCCACAAGTAAGGATGACGCCGTGGACCGGACACACCAATGTTGGAGAAAACAGAATTTATGCTTACCTGATAAATTACTTTCTCCAACGGTGTGTCCGGTCCACGGCCCGCCCTGGTTTTTTAATCAGGTCTGATGAATTATTTTCTCTCACTACAGTCACCACGGTATCATATGGTTTCTCCTATATATATTTCCTCCTGTCCGTCGGTCGAATGACTGGGGTGGGTGGAGCCTAGGAGGGATCATGTGACCAGCTTTGCTGGGACTCTTTGCCATTTCCTGTTGGGGAAGAGAATATCCCACAAGTAAGGATGACGCCGTGGACCGGACACACCGTTGGAGAAAATAATTTATCAGGTAAGCATAAATTCTGTTTTTACAGGAAAAGTCACACTGGGTAGTCAGCTGCTAACTCACTGATGTGACATGCCCGGCCCTCAATGCTCAATGCACAGGTTTATTTTTAGCCAAATAAGGCAAAAACTATAGTGAATTACGTGCTTCAGTCATCAGAGAAATTATTATTTTTATTATTTGTATTCAAAATGTTTCCAGGCAAATAGACATTATAAGATTGTCAATCACATAGGCAGCATTTAGATGCACACTTTAATAAAATGAAAGAGTAGACCACAGATATATCTTATGAACTTCACTACTTTTACTTTCTAGTAATGCTGCAAAAGAACTTATTTAGACAAGATGCTGAGGTGAATAAAATCATGTCAACCAGTGTCTTGAAAGTGACAGTCAAGTAAAAAAGAAACTGTCATGATCTAGATAGGACATACAATTTAAACAACTCTCCAATGTACTTTTAAAATCAAATGTGCTTTGTTCTCTTGGTATTCTTTTTTGAAAGCTAAACCTAGGTAGGTTCAAACTGATCTCTAAATCATTGAAGGCTGCCTCTTATGTGACAGTTTTTGACAGTTAGACAGTACTAGCTCATGTGTGTTATATAGATAACATTGTGCTCACTCCTATGGAGTTAATTATAAGTCCGCACTGATTGGCTAAAATGCATGTCAAAAGAACTGAGATAAGGGGACAGTCTGCAGAGGCTTATATACAAGGTAATCACAGAGATAAAAGGTGTATTAAAGGGCCAGTAAACCTAAAAAATAATGTTATATAATTCTGCACATAGTGCAGAATTATATAACATTATATTAGCGTTAACTTTATAGAACATAATATTCCCTGTGAATTTTTACAAAAAAAAGACTGTTTTTCAGACCCGCTCTCTGTGCTCTTCTGAGCGGGTCTGTTTTTATCACAGAGTGCATCTGGCCAGCTGTCTAGTAAACACTTTGTTAGTGGAATATATAATGTTTGACTGTGGGTAGTGAAAAAAAAAACAGCTTTTGTATTTATTTTACCCCTTTTTTTCTGTAATATAAGTCTGACCATTCAATGCTACATATCTGGCCCTAATTATCAGATAAGACCTAGAAAACAATGTCTAGTTTACTAACACAATGACCATAGCTAGCCTCGTCTACTCTAGTAACAACTCCAAATTGGCTCCTCCAAATAAGGTAAGTGGTGACTGCAGTTTACTATTGAAAAACATTTACAGCAAACAATGTGATAATGAATTAAATTCTCCCCTCTGTTAGTTTATTACAAAAAAAATATATATGTTCTAATCACAAGGTGTTTACTCTCATCTTTAAAAGTTATAGTAGAATAAAACTTGTTACCTGCAGAGGAACACCACAACTCTCTAATTGTCTCTCTTGGCAGGGTGTCTGCATGGATGCAGATTTTGTTTTTAACTTGGGGTTTGTAGTATCTCTATGTATGGCTGAAATCTAACTACTGAGTAATGTGCATCCTTTCACATGAACTCAGAAGGAACAGATTCAATAATGTGGACTGTTTGGGCTTTTGTCTGTATTTAATCCATAGCGTGACAAATCCCTGTCTCTAACGTTTTGAATTACTTTTCATGGGCCTTTATTAAAACACTCTTGCCTAAATTTTGTGGTTTGCTTGTCAGTATTCTTGCTGGCCTCTAAATGTGATTGTCTCCTAAGATTTCCAAACAGCCATCAAGCATAACCATGTGACCAGTTTCTGAAATACTCACATATGCCATATTTTCCAGGGGCAGAGGGTCCTATATTTCTCTTTACTCATTAGTTTAGATATGTAAATGGGTTCTTGAAAATGCATTACAAGAATTTACATATCTACAGTCGCAAATCAGTGGATTAAACGTGTTTTAAACAGGAGTTGATAAATCTATAAAAAACATATGGTCTAGCTAGAATATTTAGGAGATGGACAAATTGAAAGTTTGCAAAAATAAAAGGATTTTGCTTGTAAAATAATACAAAACATTAGGAAACAGAGTAATTCTAGTAGTGATTGCTCCATGGCCTTGGATTTGCTAAACCTGATGAACCTAGTGTAGCCTAAAGCTAAGAGATGGCCCTGTGCAGTATAGAGCAGTGTTTCTCAACAGCCGGGCCGCGGCCCACTACCGGGCCGCGACGGCCCTGCTGGTGGTCCGCGACCCGACATAGCCTCCAGACATTCACTCTGACAGGCCCGTCTTTACACATGTCCAAAATTTCGGACAGGCCTGTTAGAGTGCCACTGCGCATGTTTGTATGCGCCACTGCGCACGTCTGTATGCGCAGTGTGAACGGCTAGCGGCGCACTGTGAGGAGTGGCAGGTGGCGTGCAGAGCGGATCGGCTCACAGGTAGGGAACTCCACTGTCACCAATGTCATATAATTATGGCCACTGACACTAACATGTATATTTAGGGCGGCCACTGGACACCAATGTGTATGTGTACAATATATATATATATATATATATAAAACCCACTGACACCAATGTGTATGTGTACTGTTTGTGTGTATATATATATATATATAGATCCCATTGGCACCAATGTGTATGTGTAAACTGTGTATATATATATATATATATATATATATATATATATATATATATATATATATATATATGGATCCCACTGACACCAATGAATTAGCACATAATTAACTGACTATAATATATATTATAATTATATGATAATTCAGTGGGATCCATATACAATATATATATATATATATATATATATATATATATACATAGTTTACAGTGGGTTAATTTTATGATAATTCATTGGTGTCAGTGGGATATTTATAGATCCCACTAACACCCATTAATTATTACATAATTAAACAACTGTAAACCATACATATACTGTGTGTGTATGTATGTATGTATATATATATATATATATATATATATATATATATATATATATATATAGATAGATAGATAGATTTATATATAGATATATATTTATATATATATATATTTATATATATATATTATATAGATATATATATAGCTACTATATATATATATCTATATATATATATATAGATATATATACCCACTCCCGATGCTTACCGGGCCCTGGACAGGTCCGGTTAAAACTTACCGGGCCTTGCGGTCACTTAGGTTGAGAACCACTGGTATAGAGGACTCGACCCTGTGCAGTATAGAGGACTCGACCCTGTGCAGTATAGAGGACTCGACCCTTTGACCCTGTGCAGTATAGAGGACTCGACCCTGTGCAGTATAGAGGACTAGATTTAGATGTGAGTCAGGGATCCAGCAGACTAATGAAACATCACTAAATACTTCTAAAATAAGAGGAGGGATAAAAGCTCTTTTAAGTCTTTAGTAAAAAATAACCAGTATCAATTTGGAGATTAGAGTTGCAAAGATATTGTCAACACATAAGTGTACAACTGTTTGACCAGGAGTTAGAAGCATTTGTTTAACACAACCATTTAAAGGCTTTTATTGTTACATTAGAATGTAGCTGATGTACTCTTTAAAGGGACGGTAAACACCTTGTAATTACAAGACATTTCTGTTGTGCTGCTATAGAATAACATATCGGCCAAGTCTTAATGTTTAATATTTAAATCCTTTTACTGCAATTATTTTTTAATAGCCAAACTCCACTCACCATTTGCCTTATTTGGACTTGAGTCCACAGACAACAAGGCTAGCCACTGTTATAAAGTTAGTGCTAACTGCATTGTTTTGCAGTTGTTATCTGATAAAGCCAATTACGGACATGTATGTAGCATGGTTAGAAAAGGTCAGCAGGGTGTATTTAAAGGTCGAGAATGAGAAATTGCTAAATTACATGAGGAGGCAAAATAAATAATGCAAATATATTGTAAAGTTGTTCATTACATGTAACTAAGCACTTTATTTAAAAAACTCTGTGTTTTTGATGTCCCTTTAAGAGGAAATGAGTGGTATACATTGTGATCCTTGCATTGGGAAGAGGAGAGCATTAGATGTAGCTTAGAGTAGAATAATTATATTGTGTGAATGTGACAGCTACATATATTTATATTTGTGCATTCTGAAGACAGGAGCAGTACACATCCCTGCGCCTCTCTATTAGAAGGAATAAAAACATGTTTTGATAATTATGTTAGGCAGAGATAAAGACTGTACTGCTGTTATAGGCAATGGTGAGTAATATGTGACCAGTTGTCTGTCTATTAGACTGCTGTAAGAGTCAATATTCTTTGCCATAATACCTGTGTATTAAGACGAGGTGGATGGTGCATGTGTTTAGTTATCTATGCATAAGGAGACAAGAGGGAAGTGTGCTGCTCTTTATGAAAAAAGGTGCATATTTTGGTGTTTGTGTATTATGAGTGGAGGTCTATCTTAAAAGATTTACATGTGGGTGGGTGATTGAATTTTTTATTAGCAAAAGGTGAGACGCAGATGTCTTGGTGTTTGCGTTAAGTGCATGGAGCTCTGTCCTAAAACATTCGCATTGGGGAGATAATGCCTTTGTATTACGTTAAGGTAAAAGGTGCATTCTTGGCAAAAAATACATAGAGCAATGTCCTAAAGTATAAGGAGAGGGTGACTTCTGTCTATAAGGAGTATCTAGAGTTGCCAGCTTCCCTGTTGAATCTGTAAATGGCTGGTAACGATGGTAGGTGGGGGTCACATAATGTCCCCTAAAAGACTCTTGAGCTCACTTGTATATTTTTCACAACTGAACAGTCGTTTTACCCCTTAGCTGCCAGTAGCATGCAAATCAATAAATGTATCTCTGTTTGCAATATATAATCATGATTTGACCCCCTTTACTTCTTTCTACTCCATATTTGTAGCATAGAAGGTCTTTTAGCTTTAGCTAATACCCAGGGACTTTAAGAACTGACCATTTAAGTGTGCAGTATATTTGTGAAGACTTTACTGGACAGCCTGCTGAGGTACTGGGCTGTACGGTTGAATACAGGACACCTGGCAGCACTAGGAGTATCCTGTGTATTAGCCAGATTTCCTCTCCTTTCCTCAGTCTGTGCTCCTCCTCCTCTGAAACAATGCTTTAATCCCCAGCTCCCAGTCTGTGCTCTTCCCACTCCCTGCGCTCATTGTGCAGTAACCAGGTGCTGTGTGCAGTGAAGATGTGAAGGGTAACAGACTCCTCTAGGTACCAGCAGCAGCAACAAGCTGACTAGAAATCATGCGCTACCAACCTGGCAGGTTAGTGTGAGAATTCCTGTCCTATTGATTCCTTGTCTGCCACATCAGTGGTAGAATATATATATATATGCGCTACCAACCTGGCAGGTTAGTGTGAGAATTCCTGTCCTATTGATTCCTTGTCTGGCACATCAGTGGTAGAATATATATATATGTTCTTTCCATATTTGATATGTATTGATTTCTACCAGAGATACTAACTTAAGTCAGTGGGTAGCTGTCTTATATGAAGTGATACTTCCTTGTAGTGTTGGACAGTCCTCAACTTACAATACTGAGTTTCCAGCTGCTGCCATACAGTTCCTATTGTTCTGTCTTTTCCTGGTTGTCACACTCTTTTTCTTGAGCCTGTTATCTAATTTCTCCTCTTCCAAATAGAGGCCACAGCATTCATATTGATTTATAATATAATAAATATAAACATATACTTGGAGTATAATTTATTACAGTCATATTTGTTAAAAATAAATACTACAGAAACTTCATACCTGAAGTCATATTCTAGGGTTGTTTAAGGATATGTTGATAGGGATCTTAGGTTTTATGGTTAGTTAACCCTTTTCTTGGATTACACATTGGGTTTTTAACTGTAATATGCAGGTAGGTAACCTTCCTTCTGCAGTGCACGTACTTATGTGATATCGCAAGCAGTATGCAATGCTGTCTGCACTGTGTATGCTGTTCTGTAACTGCATAGACATCTGCAGTCTGAATATGTTCATTATCATTTTTGCTTTCTCTCTGGTGATTTTTATTTATTATGGTCATAGCTTAAAGCGACTGAAGTCAAAATTAAACGTTAATGATTCAGATAGAGCATGTAATTTTAAACAACTTTCCAATTTACTTTTGTTATCAAATTTGCTTCGTTCTCTTGGCATCTTTTATTGAAGAGTAAAACTAGGTAGGCTCATAAGAGCTCAGGAGTGTGCACATGTCTTTAGTGCTCTATAGCAGCAGTGTTTTGCAACATTGTATGACAAAGCGACAAATAATGTTGCAAAACACTGCTGCCATAGAGTACTAAAGATACATGCACACTCCTGAGCTCTTATGAGCCTACTTAGTTTTACTTTCCAATAAAAGATACCAAGAGAACAAAACAAATTTGATAACAGAAGTTAATGGGAAAGTTGTTTAAAATTGCATGCTCTATCCAAATCATAAAAGTTTTTTATTTTGACTTTACTGTCCCTTTAATTGATATAACCTTTAAAATTTGTTGAAATTTAGTTTTTAATATATAGTTTATTATGGATACTAATTTTTTTACACATGCAAATTAATAGTTGCTCATTTTCTTTCTATGCTGCCTATCAGCTTTATGTCCTGCTCTTTTGCTCTTGCCCACAACTACGGTCTATGGGGCCTATTTCACAATGGTCTGTCGGACCTGATCCGACAGTGCGGATCAGGTCCGACAGACCTCACTGAATGCGGAGAGCAATACGCTCTCCGTATTCAGCATTGCACCAGCAGCTCTTGTGAGCTGCTGGTGCAACGCTGCCCCCTGCAGATTCGCTGCCAATCGGCCGCCAGCAGGGGGTTGTCAATCAACCCGATCTTACTCGATCGGGTTGATTTGTGGCGATGTCTGTCCGCCTGCTCAGAGCAGGCGGACAGGTTATGGAGCAGCGGTCTTTAGACCGCTGCTTCATAACTGGTGTTTCGCCAGAAACACAGGCCCTCAAGCTCCATCCGGAGCTTGGTAAATGGGCCCCTATATATTAATATGTCATTGATAGGATATTATATTTATATTAACATTTAGCTTATAGGCTTTAGAGTGTAATACCTTTTTTCAGCCCTAGGACCACCTCCCCCCCCCCCTCAAGCATGTTGGGGTGCAAAGTTCAGTGTTAAGGCTCCGTTCTTATCACTACAGAGAGATTGTTTAGAGAGGGGCTTTATGTGTTTGCCCAGCCATTAATCATTAGCCTAACTGGCCATTATTGGATTAGGACTGGTCTGATCAGATGGCGGCACAGGAGATGGGTTACCAAGGTGTGTAACAAGATACCTTTTCTCAATAGATGTGTACACTTGTACTTAGATCAGTGTATGGATGGTGTACTATGTCCATATACTACTACCTGTGTCCCCCTTCATTTAAAGGTATGAATAATTATATAAACACAACAGTTTTTATTGGAAATTGTAGGTTTCAGTTTTACAGAATGCACTTTTCATTAAGAGACAAAGAAGCCAAAATTCAGCTTTTAAAATTTAGATTGAACCAACAATGAAAAAATAAACTGACTTCTATAATCAAGTTTACCTAAATATCTTTGTATCCTTTATTGAAACATAGTTCCTTTCTATTATCGTAAACTTAGGCCCCTGTACCCTATCGCCCATACCCAGTTGGCTGGGCACAAGTATGTAGAACCCATGTAAGCGTAATGAAGCAATAAACAGCATTATTGAAACAACGTGAGGCTCTATTCCCTGGCATGGCATTAATATTACATGTGGATCTATTTATTTTTAACTTTATTTATAAGATTTAGAAGTTTACAGAAAATGAGAGTATTGAACATAAATGTTGATTGTACTTGGTGAACATGTCAATTACTAAATGCAAAAGTACTACAGAGTGAAACAAGTCCAATGAGTCCATTTTGTGAATTATGAGCCAACCATTTCTGTGCCATTGGCTCCTCATTAAACTCGATAGCTCCGGCTGCCCATGGTACAGCGCTCTTTTTTTCAATGAGAGGACATTTCCAACTCTAAACCAATAGCCATGCTAGTCGTGTGACAGTGTTCTGTATGCTAGCATGGCAATTGGTTTAGAGGTAGAAATATCCCCTCATTGAGAAATGAGCGCTGTGCAGTGGGTAAGTTTAGCACCCTTTTTACAAACTGATGACTGAATGTCTTGTTTATTTTTAGTGATGGTAAATCCTAGCGTTTTTTAAACGTTTGTATTTACCATCACTTTGGTTAAACTATTGTAGCAAATTGGGTTCTGGTACAATAAAATGAATGAAGACTGCTATAAAGCATACAAACAATACTTGCATAACCATTACCCTATAAAAAATATTGCTTAAAGGGACATGCAATCCAAAATGTTAATTTCATGATTCAGATACAGCATGCAATTTTAAACAAGTTTCTAATGTACTTCTATTCTCAATTTCTGTTTGTTCTCTTGGTATATTTTGTTGAAAAGCAGGGATGTATGCTCAGGATCATGCATGTGTCTGGAGCACTTTATGGCAGCAGTTATGCAACAATGTTTTCCATTCGGAAAAGAACAAGATGGCAGCAATATTTTCTGCAATGTAATGCTCCAGACACCTACCTAGGTATCACTTCAACAAGGAATACCATGGGAATGAATGAAGCAAATTTGATAATAAAAAGAAATTGGAAACTTTTGGTAAAATTGTATGCTCTGTCTAAATCACAAACGAAAAATTTTGGGTTTCACACCAACAATCTTATCCATAGCAGTTGATAAATAAACCGCATTATGGGAAAAAATGTACCATGCCTGCAGGCTGACAGGTCCCCAAGTAGTGAACCTGTCCGCCTGCAATCACCACTTGGTATGCTACATCATGTGGGCGAAATGTAACATTGCACAAGAAACCTGTGCGCTGGAGCAGTCCGTGTCAATCTCCTCGAAGAGCGAGTTTTTGGGTGATTGATCTAACTACCTCAGAAGTGGCGGAGGTATATTTCTGCTTTTGAAATATGTGGTAGCAGGCTCCCTTATGCCTGTTAAAACCACCAAATATAGTGAAAAATATGAATAGCGCAGTATTATTTATAGACTAGCTATGTTAACAAAAGGTAGCAGCAGAAATAAACCATCCAGTTGCAAGGAGAGAGACAGTCCATTTCAAATAGCGTTCTTGCACCTTCTTGAAATACAGAGTAGATCAAGGTTTTTCCAATGATTTGTTATACTTGCTGCATAGCATTAAAATGACATTAAAGGGACAATCAAGTCAAAATAAACTTTCATGATTCAGATGGCGCATGCAATTTTAAGCAACTTTCCAATTTACTTCCATCAACAAAATGTGCACAGTCTTTGTATATTTACACTTTTTAAATCATCTGCTTCTACAGAGGATGTGCAAGAATTCACAAAATATACATATATTTGTGATTGGCTGAAGGCTGTCACATGATACAGGAGGAGTGGTAATAGACATAACTTTGAAATTTGTCAGAAAAAAAATCTTCTGCTCATTTGAAGTTCAGGCTAAAGCCCTGATATTCCAAAATTCTCCAGCTTAGGGAGAAATTGCATTTCAGACTTTCCAAAGGCTGAACTCATTGAATTTTCAAAAGAAAAAGGGCTGAACTCTCCAGCACTGCGAGATCTCTCTCATTTATGTATGTAGAGCAGAGACAAGCCCAGTGCAATAAAGCACTGAATGATATGAGAGTTTTGTTACACTTTGTGCATGGCATTTTATATTGCTATACATTTCAGAGTTGGTCCTTCCTGCATTATTGCATTTAAGCTTTGCACTTTCTCATTTATATTTTAAAACATTTACAATTTGATCTAGCAGTGACTTTACACATTCTGATCATGCTTTGAAAGCTCCTGTGTTATTTAAATAACTTAGGATCATAGTTTGTATATTTTTGTGTAGCTATTACAAATTACATTGCACTTTTGTATTTTCTCCCTTTTAAACTGACAGTTTCAGAAAGAGGAAGGGACAGGGCAGTTCCCAGGGCTGAACAGGGGAGCTCCCAGGGTATGTCTGAAGCACTCTCACAAAACTTGTGAAATTTTCTAAGCATTTTAAACAAGCTTTTCTCACTGATTTGTCTCGCCAGCTGTGTGCAGGTGAAGTTTGCTCAAAATTCAAAATACAGTGCACTTATTTTAACTAACAGTAAATGTAATATATATTAAAATATAGACAAAAGTAAGTTAAATTGTCTTTAGACTGCTGCTTCATAACAGCTGTTTCTGGCGAGTCTGAAGACTCGGCAGAAACGTGGCCCTTCAAGCTCCATTCGGAGCTTAATAAATACATAAACTTCTTTATACAAAATAAAATACAAAATATAAAGTGCAAAGTTTAAATGTAATAAAATGTAATCTGAAGTATAAATTGATATAAAATAGAAAGCAAAAAGTGTAAATGCAGCAGAACGGTCATTTTATGCAGTGGTTTATTGCACTGAGCTTGTCTCTCCTTCGCATTCAGAAATGCAGGAACACACTTTGTAGAAGCAAAAGCAAAATCTGCCTTTAAGGGGATCTCGTAGTGCTGGAGGATCATTTTAGAATATCTCACCTGAGGGGAGAGGTTTTGAATATCAGTGACTAAGTGCTATTGCATTGTCTTTTTATCATGCATTTGTTGATTATGCAAATCTACTGTATTTACTGGTCCTTTAAACACCTCTTGATTTTGTGTAAATGTTGTTCTTGTCCCACACTCTCTAGGAAGCCAAAAACCTAAATGTGTAACCTGCTAATGCTGCAAATGAACTAGCAGGATTAGGCAATGTCTAGCATTTTGAAAACCTAGGTTACAGATTTTGCTGTTTGTTTTTTCTAGGGAGCATGGAACAAAAGAACATTTTTACACGAGAGCAAGAGGTCTTTTATGTCTTCTTAAATATAATGGTTCATACCTGAAATTGATTTTTTTTTCAGTACCTAAGTAATGTCCTTTGTGTATAAAAAATATAAGATAAGATGCCTTCGAGTATATATGGAAAGATAAGTTGGCAACTTGAATGGGCATGTTCTTTAGAACAGTGGTTGTGGTGTCAATGAGCAAAAATAACTATTTAAAAAAAAAACATAAAAGAACAATTGAGAACACATTAATGGGAAAAAAAAATTCCTTTAACCCTGCAGTTGCTGAAACGGAATGCAAAAGTTTTAAACTACTGAATTCAGGTTTCTTTGTTCTTGGGTACTAGAAACGCAAGAGTAGTGATCTGGAAAAAAAAGCTTGTTAATCCTTTTTACTTTATTTTTGTTCTCTTGTAGGGCAGATTAGTAGTTATACTAGAAAGATTTCCAGTCAAAAAGAACACAGTGTGTGCTTATATATGCTGGTGATTTTTATATTAATGGGCTAGTGTAAGCTAGGTTTCACTGGTCTTTAACCTTCTTTTTTAGTACTTTATTTATAAATAAATACGGATACTGGTGGATGGTGTGTGTAATACAGATGCAGCTACACTTATTAGACTTTTTCTGACTTCTGAGTGCTTAGTGTAACTGAGTAATACAATACTGACACAGGTCAGCCTGCACACAGATACACTCACAAGCCTAAAGACATGCACTGTACTTTGGAACTCCATGTTTGAGTGTGAAGTCTGTGCATAATAAATTGTGTATTGTAAATTATGAGAGATATAGGTGTAGTAGGAGCTCAGAATACAATGCTTCACTGCTGTGACTCCCTAAAAAAACAATGTAAAGCAATGGCAGAAAAGCGTTTGGTGCTACAATATATGATTTTGGTTAGGTAACTATATACTACATCAGGGCTCGACAAACCCAGGTGCTAGGGAACCATAACATTAGGCCCCTGGCACATTGGATAGAGTCCCAAAGACACCCTTGAGTGTCCCCCACTTCCCCCCTGCTGACTGCCACCAGATGCTTCTAAAATTTAGCTTGGTGCAGCTGGATCCTTTCTAGGCCTCACAGCTGTAAAATACAAATCCAACTTTTATTGGATTATTATTTAATATATGTGTATGTGCATTCATTTAATTATTCATTTCTTAAACAGGGAGGGCACGTAACACAGAGAAGGTACCTCCGTCTCACTGTGTTACTACAAATGCTGTCTCCTATACTACATACAGTATGTGTGTCAGGAAGCCAGGAGCACTGATGTGTATAGGAGCTCTTTAGACCTATGAGCACCTATTCCTTCATCATGTATGATTGAGGGGCGGTGTCTGTCACAAAGTTACAGTGAGTAATATTAATTGCCCCCCCTTTTAGCCTGCTGTTGAGATCTCTTTGAAGATGCTGGTCTTAGTACATAATAAACTTTATCCAAACAAGTGCTATAGTGTTTTTAAGAAAGGGGGCCAGTTTATTACCTAAAGATGTCAGGAAACATTATCTTGGGTCTAGCCAGTCAGCAGACGGCCCTCCCTGCTTTGTTTGCACACCCTATCACATTTAGTGTTTAGAATCAATATTTAGGAATAAATCAAGATAGATAAATTGCCAAATGTCTGTAATATAACCCCCCCTTATTTCATACCATCAATGTCTATTTATTAATTGTTACAGCACTCATCAGCTACAAATATATCTAGTTGATATATAAGTTGATACAGTGCCCATTAGGTAAAATGATTGTTACCCAGTGTCACAGACCTCCACTGGGGAAAAAAAAAGATCTACGTTGCTTAGGGTATCTTCCAGAGAATAAAGTGAGGGGATTTTAGTGACCTCATTGTATAATAAAGTTAGGAACTGAGCGGCTTCAGCGATGAATAATTCAATCTATTTGATATAGAAAAATAAAATATACATAACTAATTTACATGGCTTTATGTTATAGGCCAAATATAAAGATGAAATAACACCAAGGTCTGTGGCTTGTGCAAGAAATAGGTCACAAGTATTCCGTACCCAGCATGTGTATCAAGTGATGTCATTGCTAGATTTCCTGTCCACACACCTATTAGACATGAAAGTACAAATTAAACTTTACTGAGTCAATAGTATGTAATTTATATATGAGAGCATTCATGCTATGAAAATGATATGGCAGCAGTGTTTGCAACAATGTAATACAAATAGTGTTTCAACAAAGGATAAAGATTGTATCTTTGTCTGAATCATTAAAGTTTAGTTTTGACTTAAAGGGATAGTCTAGTATAAATTAAACTTTCATTATTTAGATAGGACTTTTAATTTTAATCAACTTTCCAATTTACTTTTATCATCAAATTTGCTTTTTTCTCTTGGTATTTTTAGTTTAAACTAAACATAGGTAGGCTCATATGCTAATTTCTAAGCCTTTGAGGACTGCCTCTAATCACATGCTTTTTACATTTCTTTTCAACACAGAGACAGAAAGTACACATGGGCCATATAGAAAACACTGTGATCAGGCACAGGGGGTTATTTAAGATTTAGCACAAAACAATGCTAAATTTAAGACAATAGATAATAAACAGCCACAGTCATGTGATCAGGGGGCTGGAAGAAGGTTCCTAGATACAAGGTAATCACAGAGGTAAAAAGTATATTAATATAACTGTGTTGGTTATGCAAAACTGGGGAATGGGTAATAAAGGGATTATCTATCTTTTAAAACAATAACAATTCTATGGTAGACTGTCCCTTTAAAGGGACAGTCTACACTGCAAACAAACTTACATATTTAGGAAGACCCTTATTAAACAATCCTCCTTCATCCTGTTGTGCTTTGGACTGTATGTACAATTAACAAGATTTTGATACTTTTTCTGCGGCTACTAGCGGTTTGAAATGGCCGCCAAACTCCTCCTCTTTCCTTCTTCATCGCCATCTAGAGGTTTTTTTTTTTTGTTTCCTAACGCTCATGCACTTTGTAGATAAGGACATCTGGTGTGACATGCGCAGACAGTTTCACTCATTACAGAAACCGGAAGGATAGGGGTTTCTTCTAAGGCTTTATAATCCTGACAGCCGCTGCAACGCTTCCTCTATCCGTCGCAAGCCCTCTTTGCGGGTCCAAAATGATGACTCCGGCTTCCTCAAATCACTGCGTTGCCTCAGGCCATGATTGGAGGGAAGCAGTGATTGGAGGAAGCCGGATTTGTCATTTCTGACGTATGAAGAGGCTTGCGACGGCCGGGGGAATCGCTGTAGTGGCTGTCAGGATTAAAAGGTAAGTTTTGAAGAAAACAAGTAAAATGTCAATTTTGATGAATTAAAGTGCCTTTGTTTTTAATAGGATTATTAAAAACCGGGCACTAATTCATCAAAATTGACCTTCAAGTGAAAGTAAGTCCTAGCGTTGTACAAACGCTAGGATTTACTTTTGAAACAAATACCCATGGGAGCTGAATTTACTGCACGTCTATTGGCTAAGAGGTGAAAACGTCACCTCTTAGCCAAAACATTTTTTAGCCATGCGCTGCTGTAGGAGCTAAGAACGGTGACCGATTGAATCAAATAAAGGAGCTTTCTACATGAAGTATCTTATACTTCATGAATGAAAGTGCCCTTTATTTGTTTCAATAGTAAATCCTAGCGTTTGTACAACGCTAGGATTTACTTTCACTTTAAATGCATGCAAAAACAAGGGTATATAATATAATAATACATATAGTTCATATAACTTCATAACATAACGTGTTGATTAAAGCAGGGCCTTGTGTTACATCGTAGCACAATCATTAGCCTACACTGACTAGAAATCTTCATTTGAAATTGCAAGTTGATTTTTAGCTGTTAATCCTAAATCTGAAAAATATTTTTTATTTATTCAGACCAGAGAGTATGTGCATGCCGTGATTAAAGTACCGTGTCATATTTTGCCACATTAGTTGCAATTTCACTCTCGGCAATCAGCCAAAGATCTGATCACTAGAATAACAGGCTGGTGTTTCTTTATATAGACAATCGTAATGCAGTTGCAACAACACAGCGTTGTGAAAGTAAAAATATTCAGTAATAAAAAGCCCTCTGTGCCTCAATAAACTTATTTCCCTGTTTATCGTAAATATTTGATTGAGATGGTGTGGAATTATACTTACTACAGTTTACTTGCTACAGAATGTGGTTTTAACAGTTACACATGTTTAAATGCCTGTTTGCACGCAGGGTGATAACACTTGGGATACAGATGTGCTGGTAAATGCACCACTATAATCTTTACACAAATCCAAAACGTATTTTCCTTTCTGTGTTGTGGTCTCTAAACTGTAGTTATCTATACACTGTATTATGTGTCTGCTCTTTATTCTTCCGGCTGTATAAACCTAATGCAGCAAAAAAGGTTCCGGATTCTTGCAGTCTACCCTAACTACTGCAAACTGCACATGCGCAAACCACCGTGGACACCAGAAAGGATTATTTCCGAGACAATGGTAACAGCAGGCTAAGTCTCCAGATTCAAAAAGCCCACGCAATGTGTGGGAGGAGTCTGGCAGCCATTTGCAATAGATATACAGCACATAAAAAATGAAAATAACTTTTTATTTATATATGGAGGTGGATTAGAACATGATCAAAGAGGATTACAGAGAGACATTCTTTAAAAATAGCTGAGTTCAATTGCATTAAAGGGACAGTTTACACCAATTTTCATATAACTGCATGTAATAGACACTACTACAAAGAAGAATATGCACAGATACTGATATAAAAATCCAGTATAAAACCTTTTAACCCCTTAACGACCAATGACGTTCAGGGTACGTCCTACAAAAAACGGTCGTTAACGACCAAGGATGTACCCTGTATGTCGTTAGTGTTTTCAAGCGCTGGAAGCGATCCTGATCACTTCCAGCTGCTTTCATGTTATTGCAGGTGATGCCTCGATATTGAGGCATCCTGTAATAACATTGTTTTAGCCATCCTATGCAGAGAGAGCCACTCTCATCAGAGGGGGGCGGGATCACATATGGGGGCGCCAAGAGTGTGCACGGAAGCGGGCACGGGGAAGGGAGCGGATGGGAACGCTACAGTATGACACAATTTGTTTAGGATAAGGTTGGGAGAGAGGAGGGAGGAATTTGTATCTAAGGGATCTGGGAGGGGGTGGGGTAGGTTATTGAGGGGGGGGGGCAGTTACACTACAGAAAAATAATGTTTATATTTAAAAAAAAACAAAAAACATCAGCCAGTACCTAAGATGGCGGTTAATAAGGTAGAGGGGGAGGGTTAGAGAGCTGTTTTGAGGGGGGGGGGGGGATCAGGGAGGTTGGGAGCTAAGGGGGGAACCTACACAGCAGAATGTCTTTTTTAAAAACAAAACAAAAACCCCCACTTATTTTAGTACTGGCAGACTTTCTGCCAGTACTTAAGATAGCGGGGACAATTGGGGGGGGTGGAGGGAAGTGAGCTGTTTGGGCGTGATTAGGGGGTGGGATGTGTCAGGTGGGAGGCAGAAGTGCTGTGGTCCTTAAAGGGACACTGAACCCCAATTTTTTTTTCGTGATTCAGATAGAGCATGCAAATTTAAACAACTTTCCAATTTTATTTTGTTATCAAATTTGCTTTTTTTTTTACTTGTTATCTTTCTCTTGTAAGGTGTATCCAGTCCACGGATCATCCATTACTTGTGGGATATTCTCATTCCCAACAGGAAGTTGCAAGAGGACACCCACAGCAGAGCTGTAATATAGCTCCTCCCCTAACTGTCATAGCCAGTCATTCTCTTGCAACTCTCAACAAGCAAGGACGTTGTAGGAGAGAGTGGTTAAATATAGCTAGTTTATTTTCTTCAATCAAAAGTTTGTTATTTTTAAATGGTACCGGAGTTGTGCTATTTTATCTCAGACAGTAAATAGAAGAAGAATCTGCCTGAGGTTTCTATGATCTTAGCAGGTTGTGACTAAGATCCATTGCTGTTCTCACATATGTCTGAGGGGATTACACAGATGAGGTAAAACTTCAGCGAGAGAATGGCGTGCAGTTTATTCTGCTATCAGGTATGTGCAGTTATAATTTTTTCTAGAGATGGAAAACACTAGAAAATGCTGCCAATACCGGATTAATGTAAGTTAAGCCTGAATACAGTGATTTAATAACGACTGGTATCATGCTTACTCCCAGGGGTAATACCCTTATGATATTGCAATATAAAACGTTTGCTGGCATGTTTAATCGTTTTTATATATGCTTTGGTGATAAAACTTTATTGGGGCCTAGTTTTTTCCACATGGCTGGCTTAAATTTTGACTAGAAACAATTTCCACTGTTGTAGTATAAAAGTTACAGTTGGTGCAGTTAAAATTACAAACTGTGACATCCAGCTTCCCTCAAAGGCCCTCTGAATGCTATAGGACATCTCTAAAGGGCCCAAAGGCTTTCCAAAGTCGTTTATTGGGGAAGGTAGGGCCACAGCTTGCTGTGGCAGTTGGTTGTGACTGTTAAAAAAACGTCTATTTCGTTTTTTTGATCCGTTTTTTGAACTAAGGGGTTAATCATCCATTTGCAAGTGGGTGCAATGCTCTGTTAGCCTATTATACACACTGTAAAAATTTCGTTTGATTTACTGCATTTTTTCACTGTTTTTCAAATTCTGACAAAATTTGTTTCTCTTAAAGGCACAGTACCGTTTTTTATATTTGCTTGTAAACTTGATTTAAAGTTTTTTCAAAGCTTGCTAGTCTCATTGCTATTCTGTATAAACATGTCTGACATAGAAGAAACTCCTTGTTTATTATGTTTAAAAGCCATGGTGGAACCCCCTCTTAGAATGTGTACCAAATGTACTGATTTCATTTTATGCGATAAAGATCATTTTCTGTCTTTAAAAAATGTATCACCAGAGGAATCTGACGAGGGGGAAGTTATGCCGACTAACTTTCCCCACGTGTCAGACCCTTTGACTCCCGCTTAAGGGACTCACGCTCAAATGGCGCCAAGTATATCTAGGGCGCCCATAGCGTTTACTTTACAAGACATGGCGGCAGTCATGGATAATACACTGTCAGCGGTATTAGCCAGACTACCTGAACGTAGAGGTAAGCGAGATAGCTCTGGGGTGAGACAAAATGCAGAGCATACTGACGCTTTAAGAACCATGTCTGATACTGCCTCACAATATGCAGAAGCTGAGGAAAGAGAGCTTCAGTCAGTGGGTGATGTTAATGACTCAGGAAAGATACCTGATTCTAATATTTCTACATTTAAATTTAAGCTTGAACACCTCCGTGTGTTGCATAGGGAGGTTTTAGCTGCTCTGAATGACTGTGATACCATTGAAGTGCCAGAGAAATTGTGTAGACTGGATAAATACTTTGCAGTGCCGGTGTGTACTGATGTTTTTCCAAATACCTAAAAGGTTTACAGAAATTATTAATAAGGAATGGGATAGACCAGGTGTTTTTAGAAAAATGTTTCCAATAGACGCCACCACACGGGACTTATGGCAGACAGTCCCTAAGGTGGAGGGAGCAGTTTCTACTCTAGTAAAGCGTACTACTATCCCTGTCGAGGACAGTTGTGTTTTTTTTTTTAGATCCAATGGATAAAAAATTAGAGGTTACCTTAAGAAAATATTTATTCAACAAGGTTTTATCCTACAGCCCCTTGCATGCATTGCCCCTGTTACTGCTGCTGCGGCGTACTGGTTTGAGTCTCTGGAAGAGGCTTTACAGGTAGCTTTACAGGTAGCGACTCCATTGGATGACATACTTGGCAAACTTAGAGCACTTAAGCTAGCCAATTCTTTTATTCTGATGCCATTGTTCATTTGACTAAACTAACGGCTAAGAATTCTGGTTTTGCTATACAGGCGCGCAGAGCGCTATGGCTTAGATCATGGTCAGCTGACGTGACTTCAAAATCTAAGCTACTTAACATTCCCTTCAAGGGGCAGACCCTATATGGGCCTGGTTGAAGGAGATTATTGCTGATATCACTGGAGGAAAAGGTCATGCCCTTCCTCAGGACAGGTCCAAATCTAGGGCCAAACAGTCTAATTTTCGTGCCTTTCAAAACTTCAAGGCAGGTGCGGCATCAACTTCCTCTAATAATAAATAAGAGGGAACTTTTGCTCAATCCAAGACGGTCTGGAGACCAAACCTGACCTGGAAAAAAGGTAAGCAGGTAAAAAAAGCCTGCTGCTGCCTCTAAGACAGCATGAAGGAACGGCCCCGTATCCGGGAACGGATCTAGTAGGGGGCAGACTTTCACTCTTTGCCCAGGCGTGGGCAAGAGATGTTCAGGATCCCTGGGCGTTGGAAATTATATCCCAGGGATATCTTCTGGACTTCAAAGCTTCCCCCCCAAAAGGGAAATTTCACCTTTCACAATTATCTGCACACCAGATAAAGAGAGAGGCATTCTTACACTGTGTACGAGACCTCCTAGTTATGGGAGTGATCCATCCAGTTCCAAAGGAGGAACAGGGACAGGGTTTTTACTCAAATCTGTTTGTGGTTCCCAAAAAAGAGGGAACCTTCAGACCAATTTTGGATCTAAAGATCTTAAACAAATTCCTCAAAGTTCCGTCGTTCAAGATGGAAACTATTCGTACCATCCTACCACTGATCCAGGAGGGTCAATATATGACTACAGTGGATCTAAAGGATGCTTATCTTCACATTCCGATACACAAAGATCATCGGTTTCTCAGGTTTGCCTTTCAAGACAGGCATTACCAGTTGTAGCTCTTCCCTTGGGATTAGCTACAGCCCCAAGGTTCTAGGGTCGCTTATGGCGGTCCTAAGGCCGCGGGGCATAGCAGTAGCCCCTTATTTAGACGATTTGCCAAGTCTCATACGGACGTAGTACTGGCATTTCTGTGGTCGCATTGGTGGAAAGTGAATGAGGAAAAGAGTTCTCTATCCCCACTCACAAGAGTTTCCTTTCTAGGGACTCTGATAGATTCTGTAGAAATGAAAATTCACCTGACGGAGTCCAGGTTATCAAAGCTTCTAAATTCCTGCCGGGTTCTTCATTCCATTCCGCGCCCTTCGGTGGTTCAGTGTATGGAAGTAATCGGCTTAATGGTAGCGGCAATGGACATAGTGCCGTTTGCACGCTTACATCTCAGACCGCTGCAACTATGCATGCTCAGTCAGTGGAACGTGGATAACACAGATTTGTCCCCTCAACTGAATCTGGACCAAGAGACCAGGGATTCTCTTCTCTGGTGGCTATCTCGGGTACATCTGTCCAAAGGTATGACCGTTCGCAGGCCAGATTGGACAATTGTTACGACAGATACCAGCCTTCTAGGTTGGGGTGCAGTCTGGAACTCCCTGAAGGCTCAGGGATCGTGGACTCAGGAGGAGTCTCTCCTTCCATTAAATATTCTGGAACTAAGAGCGATATTCAAGGCTCTTCAGGCTTGGCCTCAGTTAGCAACTCTGAGGTACATCAGATTTCAGTCGGACAACATCACGACTGTAGCTTACATCAACCATCAAGGGGGAACGAGAAGTTCCCTAGAGATGTTAGAAGTTTCAAAAATAATTCGCTGGGCAGAGATTCACTCTTGCCACCTATCAGCTATCCATATCCCAGGTCTAGAGCACTGGGAGGCGGATTTTCTAAGTTCTTTTCATCCGGGAGAGTGGGAACTCCATCCGGAGGTATTTGCACAACTGATTCATTGTTGGGGCAAACCAGAAATGGATCTCATGGCGTCTCGCCAGAACGCCAAGCTTCCGTGTTACGGATCCAGGTCCAGGGATCCAAAGGCGACACTGATAGATGCTCTAGCAGCGCCCTGGTCTTTCAACCTGGCTTATGTGTTTCCACCGTTTCCTCTGCTCCCTCGACTGATTGCCAAGATCAAGCAGGAGAGAGCATCGGTGATACTGATAGCACCTGCGTGGCCACGCAGGACCTGGTATGCAGATCTAGTGGACATGTCATCCTTTCCACCATGGTCTCTGCCTCTGAAACAGGACCTTCTACTTCAGGGTCCTTTCAACCATCCAAATCTAATTTCTCTGAGGCTCACTGCCTGGAGATTGAACGCTTGATTTTATCAAAGCGTGGCTTCTCCGAGTCAGTTATTGATACCTTAAGACAGGCACGAAAGCCTGTCACCAGGAAAATTTACCATAAGGTATGGCGTAGATATCTTTATTGGTGTGAATCCAAGGGTTACTCATGAAGTAAGGTCAGGATTGCTAGGATATTATCTTTTCTCCAAGAAGGTTTGGAAAAAGGATTGTCAGCTAGTTAAGCGTCTGGCAGGCTTTAGTTAGAATCAAGCCTGTGTTTAAACCTGTTGCTCCACCATGGAGCTTAAACTTGGTTCTTAAGGTTCTTCAAGGAGTTCCGTTTGAACCTCTTCATTCCATAGATATCAAGCTTTTATCTTGGAAAGTTCTTTTTTGGTAGCTATTTCCTCGGCTCGTAGAGTCTCTGAGCTATCTGCCTTACAATGTGATTCTCCTTATCTGATTTTTCATACGGATAAGGTAGTCCTGCGGACCAATCCTTGGTTCTTACCTAAGGTGGTATCTAACAAGAATATCAATCAAGAGATTGTTGTTCCATCCTTGTGTTACACAATCTGGACGTGGTCCGTGCTTTAAAGTTTTACTTACAAGCTACTAAAGATTTTCGTCAAACATCTGCTTTGTTTGTTGTCTACTCTGGACAGAGGAGAGGTCAAAAGGCTTCGGCAATCTCTTTTTCTTTTTGACTAAGAAGCTTAATCCGCTTAGCCTATGAGACTGCTGGACAGCAGCCTCCTGAAAGGATTACAGCTCATTCCACTAGAGCTGTGGCTTCCACTTAGGCCTTTAAAAATGAGGCTTCTGTTGAACAGATTTGCAAGGCGACGACTTGGTCTTCGCTTCATATTTTTTCAAAATTTTACAAATTTGATACTTTTGCTTCTTCGGAGGCTATATTTGGGAGAAAGGTTTTACGGGCAGTGGTTCCTTCCATTTAAGTTCCTGCCTTGTCCCTCCCTTCATCCGTGTACTTTAGCTTTGGTATTGGTATCCCACAAGTAATGGATGATCCGTGGACTGGATACACCTTACAAGAGAAAACACAATTTATGCTTACCTGATAAATTTATTTCTCTTGTGGTGTATCCAGTCCACGGCCCGCCCTGTCATTTTAAGGCAGGTAATTTTTAAATTTAAACTACAGTAACCACTGCACCCTATGGCTCCTCCTTTCTCGGCTTGTTTTCGGTCGAATGACTGGCTATGACAGTTAGGGGAGGAGCTATATTACAGCTCTGCTGTGGGTGTCCTCTTGCAACTTCCTGTTGGGAATGAGAATATCCCACAAGTAATGGATGATCCGTGGACTGGATACACCACAAGAGAAATAAATTTATCAGGTAAGCATAAATTGTGTTTTTATTGAAGAGTAAAACTAAGTGGCTCATAAGAGCTCAGGAGTGTGCACGTGTCTTTAGTACTAGATTTCAGCAGTGTTTTGCATTATTTGTAGCTTTGTTATACAATGTTGCAAAGCACTGCTGCCATAGAGCACTAAAGACACATAAAAGATACCAAGAGAAAAAAGCAAATTTGATAAGAGAAGTAAAGTGGAGAATTGCGTGCTCTATCCCAATCATGAAAGTTTAATTTTGACTGTACTGTCGCTTTTATTAAAATATGTTATATTCCTCTGATGTAGTTAGATTTGTGGGCTGCAGCCTGAATGTTCCGTAATGCCAAGCCTTTTATCTGTAAAGATTTAATCAGGCGATAGAACCCCTGAGTTAGATTGTCCCTCAGAATCTACTGGGCATGGGCATTCTGCAGATTCATTAGGTGCTGAATGCGAAATGGCAGAATTCTTGTGAAAGTGCAAGACAGTAAGATCAGGATTAGCACAGATCTTAGTCTTTTGCACTTTCAGAAGAAGAAATCCGGCTCTGAAAAGAGCTGAATGCCACTAGTGTCCGCCTTCAAATCTGCTGAATGCACGAGCCTAGAATCTACCATTTTGCTTTATAATGGATTCTGTTTATTAATATTTATGGCTAGATTACAAGTGGGGCGCTAAATGTTGTTTGCATGCGCTGGTATTACAAGTTAATCGCATTCGCATTGCTAGAAAGCATTTTGCTTACGAGAGTGCGCTTCCATAGGCTCCTATGGGAGCCTCGTTCTGATGCTGTCACAGACATAAATATTTACATTGCGGTCTATGGGAACACACAGTTGTGCTGGGGAGAGAAGTTGTAAACACACAGCCCCTCACTCATAAACACACAGACACACTCACACACACTCACACATAAACACGCATAGACACACACACACATATATGTAAACACACAGCCACTCACACATAAACACACAGACACACACACACGCACATATATGTAAACACACAGCCCCTCACTCATAAACACACATAGACACACACATACACACACACATATATGTAAACACACAGCCACTCACACATAGACACACACACATATATGTAAACACACAGCCCCTCACTCATAAACACACATAGACACACACATACACACGCACATATATGTAAATACACAGCCACTCACACATAAACACACATAGACACACACACATATATGTAAACACACAGCCACTTGCACATAAACACGCATAGACACACACACACACGCACATACATGTAAACACACAAACAGAAACCTACACGTCATCTAAAGCTGTTGGAAATTGAGAGCATGTCACTCAGTTTACTTACCTTTCAAAGTAGCTGTACATGAGATCTAAGGCAACCTTGCACAGTCTTGACTCCTAAATAGGCAGAACTGGAGTGTAAATCTTGTCCAACCCAAAGCCCTGTGGCCACAATGGTGCAGCGTTATAGCATTTTATCCTGCCCTCCTCTTTTCAAAAGTTGAAGGGAAAGTCTACTCCAGAATTTTTATTGTTTTAAAAGATAGATAATCCTTTTATCACCCATTCCCCAGTTTTGCATAACTAACACATTATATTAATAACAGAATTTATGCTTACCTGATAAATTACTTTCTCCAACGGTGTGTCCGGTCCACGGCGTCATCCTTACTTGTGGGATATCTCTTCCCCAACAGGAAATGGCAAAGAGTCCCAGCAAAGCTGGCCATATAGTCCCTCCTTGGCTCCGCCCACCCCAGTCATTCGACCGACGGACAGGAGGAAATATATATAGGAGAAACCATATGGTACCGTGGTGACTGTAGTTAGAGAAAATAATTCATCAGACCTGATTAAAAAACCAGGGCGGGCCGTGGACCGGACACACCCTTGGAGAAAGTAATTTATAAGGTAAGCATAAATTCTGTTTTCTCCAACATTGGTGTGTCCGGTCCACGGCGTCATCCTTACTTGTGGGAACCAATACCAAAGCTTTAGGACACGGATGAAGGGAGGGAGCAAATCAGGTTACCTAAACGGAAGGCACCACAGCTTGCAAAACCTTTCTCCCAAAAATAGCCTCCGAAGAAGCAAAAGTATCAAATTTGTAAAATTTGGCAAAAGTGTGCAGTGAAGACCAAGTCGCTGCCTTACATATCTGGTCAACAGAAGCCTCGTTCTTGAAGGCCCATGTGGAAGCCACAGCCCTAGTGGAGTGAGCTGTGATTCTTTCAGGAGGCTGCCGTCCGGCAGTCTCATAAGCCAATCGGATGATGCTTTTAAGCCAAAAGGAAAGAGAGGTAGAAGTCGCTTTTTGACCTCTCCTTTTACCAGAATAAACAACAAACAAGGAAGATGTTTGTCTGAAATCTTTTGTAGCCTCTAAATAGAATTTTAGAGCACGGACTACGTCCAAATTGTGTAACAAACGTTCCTTCTTTGAAACTGGATTCGGACATAAAGAAGGTACAACTATCTCCTGGTTAATATTTTTGTTAGAAACAACCTTAGGAAGAAAACCAGGCTTAGTACGCAAAACCACCTTATCTGCATGGAACACCAGTTTTCCACACCTGGGATGTGGATCGCAGACAGGTGGCAGGAGTGATCCTCTGCCCATTGAATTATTTTGGTCACTTCTTTCATCGCCAGGGAACTCCTTGTTCCCCCCTGATGATTGATATACGCAACAGTCGTCATGTTGTCTGATTGGAACCTTATGAATCTGGCCTTTGCTAGTTGAGGCCAAGCCCTGAGAGCATTGAATATCGCTCTCAGTTCCAGAATGTTTATCGGGAGAAGAGACTCTTCCCGAGACCATAGACCCTGAGCTTTCAGGGATTCCCAGACCGCGCCCCAGCCCACTAGACTGGCGTCGGTCGTGACAATGACCCACTCTGGTCTGCGGAAGCTCATTCCCTGGGACAGATGGTCCAGGGTCAGCCACCAACGGAGTGAATCTCTGGTCTTCTGATCTACTTGAATCATTGGAGATAAGTCTGTATAGTCCCCATTCCACTGTTTGAGCATGCACAGTTGTAATGGTCTTAGATGAATTCGTGCAAAAGGAACTATGTCCATTGCTGCAACCATCAACCCTACTACTTCCATGCACTGCGCTATGGAAGGACAAGGAACAGAATGAAGAACTTGACAAGTGCTTAGAAGTTTTGACTTTCTGACCTCTGTCAGAAAAATCCTCATTTCTAAGGAATCTATTATTGTTCCCAAGAAGGGAACTCTTGTCGACGGAGACAGAGAACTTTTTTCTATGTTCACCTTCCATCCGTGTGATCTGAGAAAGGCCAGAACGATGTCTGTATGAGCCTTTGCTTTTGACAGGGACGACGCTTGTATTAGAATGTCGTCCAAGTAAGGTACTACTGCAATGCCCCTCGGTCTTAGAACCGCTAGAAGGGACCCTAGTACCTTTGTGAAAATCCTTGGAGCAGTGGCTAACCCGAATGGGAGGGCCACAAACTGGTAATGCTTGTCCAGAAAAGCGAACCTTAGGAACTGATGATGTTCTTTGTGGATAGGAATATGTAGATACGCATCCTTTAGATCCACGGTAGTCATAAATTGACTTTCCTGGATAGTGGGTAGAATCATTCGAATGGTTTCCATCTTGAACGATGGTACCCTGAGAAATTTGTTTAGGATCTTCAAATCCAAAATTGGTCTGAAAGTTCCCTCTTTTTGGGAACTACGAACAGATTGGAATAAAATCCCATTCCTTGTTCCTTTATTGGAACTGGGTGTATCACTCCCATCTTTAACAGGTCTTCTACACAATGTAAGAACACCTGTCTCTTTATTTGGTTTGAGGATAAGTGAGACATGTGGAACCTTCCCCTTGGGGGTAGTTCCCTGAATTCCAGGAGATAACCCTGAGAAACTATTTCTAGCGCCCAGGGATCCTGAACATCTCTTGCCCAAGCCTGAGCAAAGAGAGAGAGTCTGCCCCCCACTAGATCCGGTCCTGGATCGGGGGCTACTCCTTCATGCTGTTTTGTTAGCAGCGGCAGGCTTCTTGGCCTGCTTACCCTTGTTCCAGCCTTGCATCGGTTTCCAGGCTGGTTTGGGTTGTGAGGCATTACCCTCTTGCTTAGAGGATGCAGAATTAGAGGCCGGTCCGTTCCTGAAATTGCGAAAGGAACGAAAATTAGACTTATTCTTGGCCTTGAAAGGCCTATCTTGTGGAAGGGCGTGGCCCTTTCCCCCAGTGATGTCTGAAATAATCTCTTTCAATTCTGGTCCAAATAGAGTTTTACCTTTGAAAGGGATGTTAAGCAATTTTGTCTTGGATGACACATCCGCTGACCAAGACTTTAGCCAAAGCGCTCTGCGCGCCACGATAGCAAACCCTGAATTTTTCGCCTCTAATCTAGCTAATTGCAAAGCGGCATCTAAAATAAAAGAGTTAGCCAACTTAAGTGCGTGAACTCTGTCCATAACCTCCTCATATGGAGTCTCTCTACTGAGCGAGTTTTCTAGTTCCTCGAACCAGAACCACGCTGCTGTAGTGACAGGAACAATGCACGAAATGGGTTGTAGAAGGTAACCTTGCTGTATAAAAATCTTTTTAAGCAAACCCTCCAATTTTTTATCCATAGGATCTTTGAAAGCACAACTATCTTCAATAGGAATAGTAGTGCGTTTGTTTAGAGTAGAAACTGCCCCCTCGACTTTAGGGACTGTCTGCCATAAGTCCCTTCTGGGGTCGACCATAGGAAATAATTTCTTAAATATAGGGGGGGGGGGACAAAAGGTATGCCGGGCTTTTCCCACTCCTTATTTACTATGTCCGCCACCCGCTTGGGTATAGGAAAAGCGTCGGGGTGCACCGGAACCTCTAGAAACTTGTCCATTTTGCATAATTTCTCTGGAATGACCAAGTTGTCACAATCATCCAGAGTAGATAACACCTCCTTAAGCAGTGCGCGGAGATGTTCTAATTTAAATTTAAATGTCACAACATCCGGTTCAGCTTGATGAGAAATTTTTCCTGAATCTGAAATTTCCCCATCTGACAAAACCTCCCTCATGGCCCCTTCAGATTGGTGTGAGGGTAGGACAGAACAATTATCATCAGCGCCCTCCTGCTCTTCAGTGTTTAAAACAGAGCAATCGCGCTTTCTCTGATAAGTAGGCATTTTGGATAAAATATTTGCTATGGAGTTATCCATTACAGCCGTTAATTGTTGCATGGTAATAAGCATTGGCGCACTAGATGTACTAGGGGCCTCCTGTGTGGGCAAAACTGGTGTAGACACAGTAGGAGATGATGTAGTATCATGTTTACTCCCCTCATCTGAGGAATCATCTTGGGCAATTTCATTATCTGTGGCAGTACTGTCCTTACTTTGTTTGGACGCTATGGCACAATTATCACATAAATTTAAATGGGGAGACACATTGTTCATACATATAGAACATAGCTTATCCGAAGGCACAGACATGTTAAACAGGCTTAAACTTGTCAACAAAGCACAAAAAACGTTTTAAAACAAAACCATTACTGTCTCTTTAAATTTTAAACAGAAAACACTTTATTACTGAATATGTGAAAAAGTATGAAGGAATTGTTCAAAAATTACCATACATACATTAAGAGTATTGCACACCAAATTTCAGAGCTTTAACCCTTAAAATAACGGAACCGGAGCCGTTTACAAATTTAACCCCTATACAGTCCCAGCTATAGCCTTTGCTGAGACCCAACCAAGCCCAGAGGGGAATACGATACCAATTGACGCCTTCTAGAAGCTTTTCCAGCAAATTTCAGATCCTCACACATGCATCTGCATGCCCTGCTCTCAAAAAACAACTGCGCAGTAATGGCGCGAAAATGAGGCTCAGTCTACAACTAGGAAGGCCCCCTGACTGGAAAAGGTGTCTAACATAGTGCCTGCCGTTTAATAAACGTTTCCCAAGTTTATAAATGCGAATTGTCAGCATAAATATGAATAAAATGCCCAAATAAAGCAATCGATTTAGCCCATAAAAATGTCTACCAGTTTTTTAGCCCATATTAAGCCCTTTTTCTCCAACATAGGTGTGTCCGGTCCACAGCGTCATCCTTACTTGTGGGATATTCTCTTCCCCAACAGGAAATGGCAAAGAGCCCAGCAAAGCTGGTCACATGATCCCTCCTAGGCTCCGCCTACCCCAGTCATTCTCTTTGCCGTTGTACAGGCAACATCTCCACGGAGATGGCTTAGAGTTTTTTAGTGTTTAACTGTAGTTTTTATTATTCAATCAAGAGTTTGTTATTTTGAAATAGTGCTGGTATGTACTATTTACTCAGAAACAGAAAAGAGATGAAGATTTCTGTTTGTATGAGGAAAATGATTTTAGCAACCGTCACTAAAATCCATGGCTGTTCCACACAGGACTGTTGAGAGCAATTAACTTCAGTTGGGGGAACAGTGAGCAGTCTCTTGCTGCTTGAGGTATGACACATTCTAACAAGACGATGTAATGCTGGAAGCTGTCATTTTCCCTATGGGATCCGGTAAGCCATGTTTATTAAGATCGTAAATAAGGGCTTCACAAGGGCTTATTAAGACTGTAGACTTTTTCTGGGCTAAATCGATTCATTATTAACACATATTTAGCCTTGAGGAATCATTTATTCTGGGTATTTTGATATAATAATATCGGCAGGCACTGTTTTAGACACCTTATTCTTTAGGGGCTTTCCCAAATCATAGGCAGAGCCTCATTTTCGCGCCGGTGTTGCGCACTTGTTTTTGAGAGGCATGACATGCAGTCGCATGTGAGAGGAGCTCTGATACTTAGAAAAGACTTTCTGAAGGCGTCATTTGGTATCGTATTCCCCTTTGGGCTTGGTTGGGTCTCAGCAAAGCAGATACCAGGGACTGTAAAGGGGTTAAAGTTAAAAACGGCTCCGGTTCCGTTATTTTAAGGGTTAAAGCTTCCAAATTTGGTGTGCAATACTTTTAAGGCTTTAAGACACTGTGGTGAAAATTTGGTGAATTTTGAACAATTCCTTCATGTTTTTTCGCAATTGCAGTAATAAAGTGTGTTCAGTTTAAAATTTAAAGTGACAGTAACGGTTTTATTTTAAAACGTTTTTTGTACTTTGTTATCAAGTTTATGCCTGTTTAACATGTCTGAACTACCAGATAGACTGTGTTCTGAATGTGGGGAAGCCAGAATTCCCATTCATTTAAATAAATGTGATTTATGTGACAATGACAATGATGCCCAAGATGATTCCTCAAGTGAGGGGAGTAAGCATGGTACTGCATCATTCCCTCCTTCGTCTACACGAGTCTTGCCCACTCAGGAGGCCCCTAGTACATCTAGCGCGCCAATACTCCTTACTATGCAACAATTAACGGCTGTAATGGATAATTCTGTCAAAAACATTTTAGCCAAAATGAACACTTATCAGCGTAAGCGCGACTGCTCTGTTTTAGATACTGAAGAGCATGACGACGCTGATAATAATGGTTCTGAAGGGCCCCTAACCCAGTCTGATGGGGCCAGGGAGGTTTTGTCTGAGGGAGAAATTACTGATTCTGGGAACATTTCTCAACAAGCTGAACCTGATGTGATTACGTTTAAATTTAAGTTGGAACATCTCCGCATTCTGCTTAAGGAGGTATTATCCACTCTGGATGATTGTGACAAGTTGGTCATCCCAGAGAAACTATGTAAAATGGACAAGTTCCTAGAGGTCCCGGGGCTCCCAGAAGCTTTTCCTATACCCAAGCGGGTGGCGGACATTGTTAATAAAGAATGGGAAAGGCCCGGTATTCCTTTCGTCCCTCCCCCCATATTTAAAAAATTGTTTCCTATGGTCGACCCCAGAAAGGACTTATGGCAGACAGTCCCCAAGGTCGAGGGAGCGGTTTCCACTTTAAACAAACGCACCACTATACCCATAGAGGATAGTTGTGCTTTCAAAGATCCTATGGATAAAAAATTAGAAGGTTTACTTAAAAAGATGTTTGTTCAGCAGGGTTACCTTCTACAACCAATTTCATGCATTGTCCCTGTAGCTACAGCCGCATGTTTCTGGTTCGATGAGCTGATAAAGGCGGTCGATAGTGATTCTCCTCCTTATGAGGAGATTATGGACAGAATCAATGCTCTCAAATTGGCTAATTCTTTCACCCTAGACGCCACTTTGCAATTGGCTAGGTTAGCGGCTAAGAATTCTGGGTTTGCTATTGTGGCGCGCAGAGCGCTTTGGTTGAAATCTTGGTCAGCTGATGCGTCTTCCAAGAACAAGCTACTTAACATTCCTTTCAAGGGGAAAACGCTGTTTGGCCCTGACTTGAAAGAGATTATCTCTGATATCACTGGGGGTAAGGGCCACGCCCTTCCTCAGGATCGGCCTTTCAAGGCAAAAAATAAACCTAATTTTCGTCCCTTTCGTAGAAATGGACCAGCCCAAAGTGCTACGTCCTCTAAGCAAGAGGGTAATACTTCTCAAGCCAAGCCAGCTTGGAGACCAATGCAAGGCTGGAACAAGGGAAAGCAGGCCAAGAAACCTGCCACTGCTACCAAGACAGCATGAAATGTTGGCCCCCGATCCGGGACCGGATCTGGTGGGGGGCAGACTCTCTCTCTTCGCTCAGGCTTGGGCAAGAGATGTTCTGGATCCTTGGGCGCTAGAAATAGTCTCCCAAGGTTATCTTCTGGAATTCAAGGGGCTTCCCCCAAGGGGGAGGTTCCACAGGTCTCAGTTGTCTTCAGACCACATAAAAAGACAGGCATTCTTACATTGTGTAGAAGACCTGTTAAAAATGGGAGTGATTCATCCTGTTCCATTAAGAGAACAAGGGATGGGGTTCTACTCCAATCTGTTCATAGTTCCCAAAAAAGAGGGAACGTTCAGACCAATCTTAGATCTCAAGATCTTAAACAAGTTTCTCAAGGTTCCATCGTTCAAGATGGAAACCATTCGAACTATTCTTCCTTCCATCCAGGAAGGTCAATTCATGACCACAGTGGATTTAAAGGATGCGTATCTACATATTCCTATCCACAAGGAACATCATCTGTTCCTAAGGTTCGCATTCCTGGACAAGCATTACCAGTTCGTGGCGCTTCCTTTCGGATTAGCCACTGCTCCAAGGATTTTCACAAAGGTACTAGGGTCCCTTCTAGCTGTGCTAAGACCAAGGGGCATTGCTGTAGTACCTTACTTGGACGACATTCTGATTCAAGCGTCGTCCCTTCCTCAAGCAAAGGCTCACACGGACATTGTCCTGGCCTTTCTCAGATCTCACGGATGGAAAGTGAACGTGGAAAAGAGTTCTCTATCTCCGTCAACAAGGGTTCCCTTCTTGGGAACAATAATAGACTCCTTAGAAATGAGGATTTTTCTGACAGAGGCCAGAAAAACAAAACTTCTAGACTCTTGTCGGATACTTCATTCCGTTCCTCTTCCTTCCATAGCGCAGTGCATGGAAGTGATCGGTTTGATGGTAGCGGCAATGGACATAGTTCCTTTTGCGCGCATTCATCTAAGACCATTACAACTGTGCATGCTCAGTCAGTGGAATGGGGACTATACAGACTTGTCTCCGAAGATACAAGTAAATCAGAGGACCAGAGACTCACTCCGTTGGTGGCTGTCCCTGGACAACCTGTCACAAGGGATGACATTCCGCAGACCGGAGTGGGTCATCGTCACGACCGACGCCAGTCTGATGGGCTGGGGCGCGGTCTGGGGATCCCTGAAAGCTCAGGGTCTTTGGTCTCGGGAAGAATCTCTTCTACCGATAAATATTCTGGAACTGAGAGCGATATTCAATGCTCTCAAGGCTTGGCCTCAGCTAGCGAGGGCCAAGTTCATACGGTTTCAATCAGACAACATGACAACTGTTGCGTACATCAACCATCAGGGGGGAACAAGGAGTTCCCTGGCGATGGAAGAAGTGACCAAAATCATTCTATGGGCGGAGTCTCACTCCTGCCACCTGTCTGCTATCCACATCCCAGGAGTGGAAAATTGGGAAGCGGATTTTCTGAGTCGTCAGACATTGCATCCGGGGGAGTGGGAACTCCATCCGGAAATCTTTGCCCAAGTCACTCAGCTGTGGGGCATTCCAGACATGGATCTGATGGCCTCTCGTCAGAACTTCAAAGTTCCTTGCTACGGGTCCAGATCCAGGGATCCCAAGGCGGCTCTAGTGGATGCACTAGTAGCACCTTGGACCTTCAAACTAGCTTATGTGTTCCCGCCGTTTCCTCTCATCCCCAGGCTGGTAGCCAGGATCAATCAGGAGAGGGCGTCGGTGATCTTGATAGCTCCTGCGTGGCCACGCAGGACTTGGTATGCAGATCTGGTGAATATGTCATCGGCTCCACCTTGGAAGCTACCTTTGAGACGAGACCTTCTTGTTCAGGGTCCGTTCGAACATCCGAATCTGGTTTCACTCCAGCTGACTGCTTGGAGATTGAACGCTTGATCTTATCGAAGCGAGGGTTCTCAGATTCTGTTATCGATACTCTTGTTCAGGCCAGAAAGCCTGTAACTAGAAAGATTTACCACAAAATTTGGAAAAAATATATCTGTTGGTGTGAATCTAAAGGATTCCCTTGGGACAAGGTTAAGATTCCTAAGATTCTATCCTTCCTTCAAGAAGGATTGGAAAAAGGATTATCTGCTAGTTCCCTGAAGGGACAGATTTCTGCCTTGTCTGTGTTACTTCACAAAAAGCTGGCAGCTGTGCCAGATGTTCAAGCCTTTGTTCAGGCTCTGGTTAGAATTAAGCCTGTTTACAAACCTTTGACTCCTCCTTGGAGTCTCAACTTAGTTCTTTCAGTTCTTCAGGGGGTTCCGTTTGAACCCTTACATTCCGTTGATATTAAGTTATTATCTTGGAAAGTTTTGTTTTTAGTTGCAATTTCTTCTGCTAGAAGAGTTTCAGAATTATCTGCTCTGCAGTGTTCTCCTCCTTATCTGGTGTTCCATGCAGATAAGGTGGTTTTACGTACTAAACCTGGTTTTCTTCCAAAAGTTGTTTCTAACAAAAACATTAACCAGGAGATTATCGTACCTTCTCTGTGTCCGAAACCAGTTTCAAAGAAGGAACGTTTGTTGCACAATTTGGATGTTGTTCGCGCTCTAAAATTCTATTTAGATGCTACAAAGGATTTTAGACAAACATCTTCCTTGTTTGTTGTTTATTCCGGTAAAAGGAGAGGTCAAAAAGCAACTTCTACCTCTCTCTCTTTTTGGATTAAAAGCATCATCAGATTGGCTTACGAGACTGCCGGACGGCAGCCTCCCGAAAGAATCACGGCTCATTCCACTAGGGCTGTGGCTTCCACATGGGCCTTCAAGAACGAGGCTTCTGTTGATCAGATATGTAGGGCAGCGACTTGGTCTTCACTGCACACTTTTACCAAATTTTACAAGTTTGATACTTTTGCTTCTTCTGAGGCTATTTTTGGGAGAAAGGTTTTGCAAGCCGTGGTGCCTTCCATTTAGGTGACCTGATTTGCTCCCTCCCTTCATCCGTGTCCTAAAGCTTTGGTATTGGTTCCCACAAGTAAGGATGACGCCGTGGACCGGACACACCTATGTTGGAGAAAACAGAATTTATGTTTACCTGATAAATTACTTTCTCCAACGGTGTGTCCGGTCCACGGCCCGCCCTGGTTTTTTTAATCAGGTCTGATAATTTATTTTCTTTAACTACAGTCACCACGGTACCATATGGTTTCTCCTATGCAAATATTCCTCCTTAACGTCGGTCGAATGACTGGGGTAGGCGGAGCCTAGGAGGGATCATGTGACCAGCTTTGCTGGGCTCTTTGCCATTTCCTGTTGGGGAAGAGAATATCCCACAAGTAAGGATGACGCCGTGGACCGGACACACCGTTGGAGAAAGTAATTTATCAGGTAAACATAAATTCTGTTATTCTGTTTGTTTGACTAAGAAAATGGCTTACCGGTCCCCATGAGGGGAAATGACAGCCTTCCAGCATTACATGGTCTTGTTAGAAATATGGCTAGTCATACCTTAAGCAGAAAAGTCTGCTAACTGTTTCCCCCAACTGAAGTTACTTCATCTCAACAGTCCTATGTGGAAACAGCAATCGATTTTAGTTACTGTCTGCTAAAATCATCTTCCTCTCACAAACAGAAATCTTCATCCTTTTCTGTTTCAGAGTAAATAGTACATACCAGCACTATTTTAAAATAACAAACACTTGATAGAAGAATAAAAACTACATTTAAACACCAAAAAACTCTTAACCATCTCCGTGGAGATGTTTCCTGTGCAACGGCAAAGAGAATGACTGGGGTGGGCGGAGCCTAGGAGGGACTATATGGCCAGCTTTGCTGGGACTCTTTGCCATTTCCTGTTGGGGAAGAGATATCCCACAAGTAAGGATGACGCCGTGGACCGGACACACCAATGTTGGAGAAATACTTTTTACCACTGTGATTACCTGGTTTCTAGGCCTGTGCAGATTGCCCCTTTATCTCAGTCCTTTTGACAGACATGCATTTTAGCCAACCGGTGCTGACTCTTAAATAACTCCACGTAAGTGAGCACAATGTTTTCTACCTGACACACATGAACTAGCAGTGTCTGTCAAAAACTGTCAAAATGCACTGAGATAAGATGCATGTCAACTTCTTAGAAATTAGCATATAAGCCTTCATAGGTTTAGCTTTGAACAAAGAATAACAAGAGAGCAAAGCAAATTTTATGATAAAAGTAAAATAGAAAGTTGTGTAAAATTGCATGCCCTATTGGAATCATGAAAGTTTAATTTTGACTAGACTGTCCCTTTAAAGGGACATTAAACATTTTAAACTTTCATTAGTTGTTTAAATATTGACAAAATATACGTAATTTTTAAGTGTATATAAAATAATGGAAGCTGCCATATTGCAACTTAGGTTACCTTCTCTGCTGTGGCCAATTAGGGACAGTTATAAATAAGTCACTAGAGTGCAGCCAATGGCTGTGTTGAATATAACAGTGTTCTGCACTAACAGGAATGGAAAAGCTTTCAGAATGGAATTACAGGAAAAGGGGACAAAATAAACAATGAAAGTATATTGCAGTTTATATATATATATATATATATATATATATTTCTCCAACATTGGTGTGTCCGGTCCACGGCGTCATCCTTACTTGTGGGAATATCTCTTCCCCAACAGGAAATGGCAAAGAGTCCCAGCAAAGCTGGCCATATAGTCCCTCCTAGGCTCCGCCCACCCCAGTCATTCTCTTTGCCGTTGCACAGGCAACATCTCCACGGAGATGGTTAAGAGTATGTGGTGTTTAAATGTAGTTTTTTTATTCTACTATCAAGAGTTTGTTATTTTAAAATAGTGCTGGTATGTACTATTTACTCTGAAACAGAAAAGGATGAAGATTTCTGTTTGTGAGAGGAAGATGATTTTAGCAGACAGTAACTAAAATCGATTGCTGTTTCCACATAGGACTGTTGAGATGAAGTAACTTCAGTTGGGGGAAACAGCAGACTTTTCTGCTTAAGGTATGACTAGCCATATTTCTAACAAGACTGTGTAATGCTGGAAGGCTGTCATTTCCCCTCATGGGGACCGGTAAGCCATTTTCTTAGTTTCAAACAGAATAAAGGGCTTAATATGGGCTATAAAACTGGTAGACACTTTTATGGGCTAAATCGATTGCTTTATTTGGACATTTTATACATGTTTATGCTGATAATTCACACTTATAAACTTGGGGAACGTTTTTTAACGTCAGGCACTATGTTAGACACCTTTTCCAGTCTGGGAGGGCCTTCCCAGTTGTAGGCTGAGCCTCATTTTCGCGCCATTACTGCGCAGTTGTTTTTGAGAGCAAGACATGCAGATGCATGTGTGAGGACCTGAAAGTGCTTGGAAAAGTTTCTAGAAGGCGTCATTTGGTATCATATTCCCCCACTGGGCTTGGTTAGGTCACAGCAAAGGCTGTAGCTGGGACTGTATAGGGGTTAAATTTGAAAACGTTAAAGCTCTGAAAATTGGTATGCAATACTTTTTTTTTTTTAAATCAAGGTTTTTTATTAGGATATTTAGCAAAATCGTGTTCATACATACACAAGAAAACAGGTTATTTCAAACTGAACATATCTAAATGCAGTAGTAAATCATGATAGACATTTTACAAGACATGAGTATCCTACCGTATGACTAGCATACCTCGGGTAAATATATTGCAAGATTTACATTGATACCCTATCGGTTTATTCTTTTATGAGATGATACTATAGTACCTCTTTATCATGGTATTCTATCCATTAGTGTGATATGACGAGCAGACATATGTGGAATCATTAACACTGATGAGAGATACATTTTTTCCCCCTAAAATGCGTAGTGCTGCTTTAGATAAAGTAAACATGGGGTAGAAATATATTATAAAAAAAAGTGATTAATACTGTTTTTTCTAGATTTAAACATATTAAACATATCAAACTTTACATATTGTCAGCTTCCTGAAAAGCTTATAAAACTTACTTAATAATAAACAATGAATAGTAAGAATATTAATATGTTAGCAAACACATTGTAGTATATAGAAAATAAGATGCTGACTGTAGTACTCCAATATAACAATACTCTGCCTAATAGGGTGATATTTTCAGCTAGGTTACTGAGAGTATTAGATCACTGTCTAATTTGAGAAATATTATACTACATTGGAGAGCATATAATGGTAACATGAATAGGTGGAAGGTAGTGGATTAATACCACCGAAACAATTCACCAAATTGGGTGAATGACTAAAGAAAGTAGGTGAGGTGGGGGGGGGAGGGGTTTAAATTGGAGCAGGACTTAGTATACCTTTTTATAATGTAGCAATTTTTACAATAAAACATGCTGCTTTAGCGAATACATCCAAGCCAAGCCTATTAACAGTACCACTTGTCAGGGTAAGAAGAGCAAGATGAAGATCTGCTGGCAACATATAGAGTATTTTAGCATTGTGACACAGCCTGTTGGACTACATGATGAAATTATAGTGTGCTAGCCCATATCCCCACCCCCCTCGCCGGCTGAGGGAGACAGAGTCGGATCCAACACCAAACACAGTTAAAAGATATATAATGAAAATCCAACATGCCCTAACGTGCTAATCTAAATAATATAACATCTAAACTGCAAGAACATAACTGTTTCTAATGATTAAACTAGATGACATTTGCACAACAGCTCAAATAAGAACTCGGGCTAAGTACAGTGACATCACAAGTAACTAAAGAGCTATCCTGGCTATATGCCATGGGAAAACCTGGAGTTAGATACCGCTCAACCCACGCCAGAAGTGACAAACTGGGTCATATTCAGCCATCCACCTAGCTGATATAAGTTCTGAATCCAGTGGGGGAGATACCCCTGAGCATGCAAGTTCTGTCTGTTAGGGTTACCGCAAGTCACTGGGTCTGAATAAACATGCGACTCACACCCTATAGTCCATCTTCTCTCGTTGTCCACTGACTTTTGCCGGGAGCTACCTCGCCTCATCGCTAGTAACTGAATGCCCCATCTCTCTGTAAATGTAGACTCACCGCCGTAAGTCAAGAGGTCGGCCGCCCCTTCCCGAGATCCGGCTAATAAGAATATGGAGTGAGGGCTGCTCTGTGACTTGCCACATTCAGAATCTGCAAAGGAGATCCCAGGTTTCCGGTCAGGTAAGGGAGATTGCAGCGGTGCTTCGATCTTGCCTCTCTGCGGTATACAGCTCTGATTAACATCTAATGAGGAGTGAGTGGAACCTGATACGTTCAATGGCTCCGGATACATCAAAACAAAATCTCCTCTCTCCGCCATCTTAGATATACTGTTAGCACCGTGAGTACAAGAGTCTCTCAGCTCCCGTGTGAGTGCGGCAAAGTTAACTTGCATTCGCATATCTAGCTGTATAAGGAACTCTTGGATCTGCATTTGGTAGTCCTCCTCCATGATGAAATAGGGTAGATTAGCTGATGTACTCTGCTCTGTAGAGGAATCACTAACACTCAACCCGAGTAGAACAAAAGGAAGGGTAATGGTTGCGTGAACAGAGGCCTCAAACTAAGCACATCGCCTCCTACTCCTTCTCGCAGCTCAGACTAGCTTCCAAGGCTGCAGTATATTGTTGTTCACCACTTCTGGGCTAGATTTAAGCTCATTTTAGGTCTGTTGCCTGCAGAAATTACAGTTTTAAGTAGTAAAGTATGTGGAGCTCTTTTCTAATGCGACTAGTCTGCTTGGCAGTTGGCTCCGCCCCCCTGGTATGCAATACTTTTAATGCTTTAAGACACTGTGGTGAAAATTTGGTAAATTTTGAACGATTCCTTCATACTTTTTCACATATTCAGTAATAAAGTGTGCTCTGTTTAAAATTTAAAGAGACAGTAACGGTTTTTTTTTAAAACGTTTTTTGTGCTTTATTGACAAGTTCAAGCCTGTTTAACATGTCTGTGCCTTCGGATAAGCTATGTTCTATATGTATGAAAGCCAATGTGTCTCCCCATTCAAAATTGTGTGATAATTGTGCCATCGCGTCCAAACAAAGTAAGGACAGTACTGCCACAGATAATGAAATTGCCCAAGATGATTCCTCAGATGAGGGGAGTAGACATGATACTACATCATCTCCTACTGTGTCTACACCAGTTTTGCCCACGCAGGAGGCCCCTAGTACATCTAGCGCGCCAATGCTTATTACCATGCAACAATTGACGGCTGTAATGGATAACTCCATAGCAAATATTTTATCCAAAATGCCTGCATATCAGAGAAAGCGCGATTGCTCTGTTTTAAACACTGAAGAGCAGGAGGGCGCTGATGATAATTGTTCTGTCATACCCTCACACCAATCTGAAGTGGCCATGAGGGAGGTTTTGTCAGATGGGGAAATTTCAGATTCAGGAAAAATTTCTCAACAAGCTGAACCTGATGTTGAGACATTTAAATTTAAATTAGAACATCTCCGCGCACTGCTTAAGGAGGTGTTATCTACTCTGGATGATTGTGAGAACTTGGTCATTCCAGAGAAATTATGCAAAATGGACAAGTTTCTAGAGGTTCCGGTGCACCCCGACGCTTTTCCTATACCCAAGCGGGTGGCGGACATAGTGAATAAGGAGTGGGAGAAGCCCGGCATACCTTTTGTCCCCCCCCTATATTTAAGAAATTATTTCCTATGGTCGACCCCAGAAAGGACTTATGGCAGACAGTTCCTAAGGTCGAGGGGGCAGTTTCTACTCTAAACAAGCGAACTACTATTCCTATCGAGGATAGTTGTGCTTTCAAAGATCCTATGGATAAAAAATTGGAAGGTTTGCTTAAAAAGATTTTTGTACAGCAAGGTTACCTTCTACAACCCATTTCGTGCATTGTTCCTGTCACTACAGCAGCGTGGTTCTGGTTCGAGGAACTAGAAAAGTCGCTCAGTAGAGAGACTCCATATGAGGAGGTTATGGACAGAGTTCACGCACTTAAGTTGGCTAACTCTTTTATTCTAGATGCCGCTTTGCAATTAGCTAGATTAGCGGCGAAAAATTCAGGGTTTGTAATTGTGGCGCGCAGAGCGCTTTGGCTGAAGTCTTGGTCAGCGGATGTGTCATACAAGACAAAATTGCTTAACATCCCTTTCAAAGGTAAAACTCTCTTTGGGCCAGAATTGAAAGAGATTATCTCAGACATCACTGGGGGAAAGGGCCACGCCCTTCCACAAGATAGGCCTTTCAAGGCCAAGAATAAGTCTAATTTTCGTTCCTTTCGCAATTTCAGGAACGGACCGGCCTCTAGTTCTGCATCCTCTAAGCAAGAGGGTAATGCCTCACAGCCCAAACCAGCCTGGAAACCTATGCAAGGCTGGAACAAGGGTAAGCAGGCCAAGAAGCCTGCTGCTGCTAACAAAACAGCATGAAGGAGTAGCCCCCGATCCGGGACCGGATCTAGTAGGGGGCAGACTCTCTCTCTTTGCTCAGGCTTGGGCAAGAGATGTTCAGGATCCCTGGGCACTAGAAATAGTTTCGCAGGGTTATCTTCTGGAATTCAGGGAACTACCCCCAAGGGGAAGGTTCCACATGTCTCACTTATCCTTAAACCAAATAAAGAGACAGGCGTTCTTACATTGTGTAGAAGACCTGTTAAAGATGGGAGTGATACACCCTGTTCCAATGACGGAACAAGGAATGGGATTTTACTCAAATCTGTTCGTAGTTCCAAAAAAAGAGGGAACCTTCAGACCAATTCTGGATTTAAAGATCCTAAACAAATTTCTCAGGGTACCATCATTCAAAATGGAAACCATTCGAACGATTCTGCCCACTATCCAGGAAGGTCAATTTATGACTACCGTGGATCTAAAGGATGCTTACCTACATATTCCTATCCACAAAGAACATCATCAGTTCCTAAGGTTCGCCTTTCTGGACAGACATTACCAGTTTGTGGCCCTCCCATTCGGATTAGCCACTGCTCCAAGGATTTTCACAAAGGTACTAGGGTCCCTTCTAGCGGTTCTAAGATCGAGGGGCATTGCAGTAGTACCGTACTTGGACGACATTCTAATACAAGCGTCGTCCCTTTCAAAAGCAAAGGCTCATACAGACATCGTTCTGGCCTTTCTCAGATCTCACGGATGGAAGGTGAACATAGAAAAAAGTTCTCTGTCTCCGTCAACAAGAGTTCCCTTCTTGGGAACAATAATAGATTCCTTAGAAATGAGGATTTTTCTGACAGATGTCAGAAAGTCAAAACTTCTAAGCGCTTGTCAAGTTCTTCACTCTGTTCCACGTCCTTCCATAGCTCAGTGCATGGAAGTAGTAGGGTTGATGGTTGCAGCAATGGACATAGTTCCTTTTGCACGAATTCATCTAAGACCATTACAACTGTGCATGCTCAAACAGTGGAATGGGGACTATACAGACTTGTCTCCAGTGATCCAAGTAGATCAGAAGACCAGAGATTCACTCCGTTGGTGGCTGACCCTGGACCATCTATCCCAGGGAATGAGCTTCCGCAGACCAGAGTGGGTCATTGTCACGACCGACGCCAGTCTAGTGGGCTGGGGCGCGGTCTGGGAATCCCTGAAAGCTCAGGGACTATGGTCTCGGGAAGAGTCTCTTCTCCCGATAAACATTCTGGAACTAAGAGCGATATTCAATGCTCTCAGGGCTTGGCCTCAGCTTGCAAAGGCCAGATTCATAAGATTCCAATCAGACAACATGACAACAGTTGCGTATATCAATCATCAGGGGGGAACAAGGAGTTCCCTAGCGATGAAAGAAGTGACCAAAATAATACAATGGGCGGAGGATCACTCCTGTCATCTATCTGCGATCCACATCCCAGGTGTGGAAAACTGGGAAGCGGATTATCTGAGTCGTCAGACATTCCATCCGGGGGAGTGGGAACTCCACCCGGAGATTTTTGCCCAGTTGACTCAATTATGGGGCATTCCAGACATGGATCTGATGGCGTCTCGTCAGAACTTCAAGGTTCCTTGCTACGGGTCCAGATCCAGGGATCCCAAGTTGACTCTAGTGGATGCACTAGTAGCGCCTTGGACCTTCAACCTAGCTTATGTGTTCCCACCGTTTCCTCTCATTCCCAGGCTGGTAGCCAGGATCAAACAGGAGAGGGTCTCGGTGGACTTGGTATGCAGACCTGGTGAATATGTCATCGGTTCCACCATGGAAGCTACCTTTGAGACAGGACCTTCTTGTTCAGGGTCCATTCGAACATCCAAATCTGGTCTCCCTCCAGCTGACGGCTTGGAGATTGAACGCTTGATTCTATCAAAGCGTGGGTTTTCAGATTCAGTGATTGATACTCTGGTTCAGGCCAGAAAACCGGTAACTAGAAAGATTTACCATAAAATATGGAAAAGATATATCTGCTGGTGTGAATCCAAGGGATTCCCTTGGAATAAGGTAAAAATTCCTAAGATTCTTTCCTTTCTGCAAGAAGGTTTGGATAAAGGATTATCTGCGAGTTCTCTAAAGGGACAGATTTCTGCTTATCTGTCTTACTACACAAACGACTGGCAGCTATGCCAGATGTTCAAGCATTTGTTCAGGCTCTGGTTAGGATCAAGCCTGTTTACAGACCTTTGACTCCTCCCTGGAGTTTAAATCTAGTTCTTTCAGTTCTTCAAGGGGTTCCGTTTGAACCTCTACATTCCATAGATATTAAGTTGTTATCTTGGAAAGTTTTGGTTTTGGTTGCTATTTCTTCTGCTAGAAGAGTTTCAGAGTTATCTGCTCTGCAGTGTTCTCCGCCCTATCTGGTGTTCCATGCAGATAAGGTGGTTTTGCGTATTAAGCCTGGTTTTCTTCCAAAGGTTGTTTCTAACAAAAATATTAACCAGGAGATAGTTCTACCTTCTTTGTGTCCGAATCCAGTTTCAAAGAAGGAACGTTTGTTACACAATTTGGACGTATTCCGTGCTCTAAAATTCTATTTAGAAGCTACAAAAGATTTCAGACAAACATCTTCTCTGTTTGTCGTCTATTCTGGTAAAAGGAGAGGTCAAAAAGCGACTTCTACCTCTCTTTCCTTTTGGCTTAAAAGCATCATCCGATTGGCTTACGAGACTGCCGGACGGCAGCCTCCTGAAAGAATCACAGCTCACTCCACTAGGGCTGTGGCTTCCACATGGGCCTTCAAGAACGAGGCTTCTGTTGATCAGATATGTAAGGCAGCGACTTGGTCTTCACTGCACACTTTTGCCAAATTTTACAAATTTGATACTTTTGCTTCTTCGGAGGCTATTTTTGGGAGAAAGGTTTTGCAAGCCGTGGTGCCTTCCGTTTAGGTAACCTGATTTGCTCCCTCCCTTCATCCGTGTCCTAAAGCTTTGGTATTGGTTCCCACAAGTAAGGATGACGCCGTGGACCGGACACACCAATGTTGGAGAAAACAGAATTTATGCTTACCTGATAAATTACTTTCTCCAACGGTGTGTCCGGTCCACGGCCCGCCCTGGTTTTTTAATCAGGTCTGATGAATTATTTTCTCTAACTACAGTCACCACGGTACCATATGGTTTCTCCTATATTTTTCCTCCTGTCCGTCGGTCGAATGACTGGGGTGGGCGGAGCCTAGGAGGGACTATATGGCCAGCTTTGCTGGGACTCTTTGCCATTTCCTGTTGGGGAAGAGATATTCCCACAAGTAAGGATGACGCCGTGGACCGGACACACCGTTGGAGAAAGTAATTTATCAGATAAGCATAAATTCTGTTATATATACGATTTATATTTTTTTGTTACAATCTCAGTGTTTTATGTCCCTTAAATATAATATTTGCCTGAGCCAGTGAGGAATTTGACAGATCTTAGACGTATATTAGCAGTATTGATTTTTAAGCAGAAAATGTGTACTGTGAGATACATAGGAAACAGGCAATAGATGAGGGGATTGGAAAGAGGATTACTTCAGGACAGGGGTCTGAGGAGGATTACTTCAGGACAGGGGTCTGAGGAGCCAGAGTGCCCATGATGGTAATCAAAATAGGCAGTCTTATCACAACACTAGTGAGTGTGTCCTCTAATAACATAGAGCTGACATAGAGGGAAACCGTGACTGCTGCAGCGTCTCAGTATACACACTGGTGCACTGTGCACTGTAATCCCCCTTTCACATGCCATCAGTGTATTACTAATCACCCCCCTACATGCCATATGTATAATAAGCAAATATCCAAGAATATAACATTATCGTGCTTGGCACATAGTTTTATGCAAACAAAAGTGCAATAATAATAAACTCCAACACATTAGATTGTTTCCAATTTGCCCTTTTTAAAAGAAATTAGCCACAAAAAGCCTGCGTAAAAATGTTCCTTTAAGGATGATGTGCTATTTAGGATTTTTGTGAGTGTATTGACAATGTAAAGCCCAGACTATTGACAAATGCAAGTGATAGCCATTAAAAGGGGCGACCTCCCCAGGACTGGGCCTGGGGGTGCTCCCCCTAGAGTGATTTGGCCGAAGATTTCCAATAAACGGCAGGGTTGTTAGCATGGATATTCTAGTACCTTTAAGGTTAAGTTATTATTTGTTGCCATTTTTATAATAAATATGACCTTGCGGTCTTAACCGAACTCTCTGTGTTAGTGTGTTTATTGTTTAAAGTTATAATGCGGTAAAGTTCAGTCACGAAAGGAATTGGGCCTTCAATACCTTATTTCGATTTCAATATTTCCAAACGCCAAATGTTAAAGGGACATGAAACAAAAAAATGTGTGCACATGTCTGCAGCACTACATGACAGGAAATAGTGCTGTCATCTAGTGCTGGAGACATGTGCACACTCCTGAACTTACACATTCCTGCTTTTCAACAAAGGATAACAAGAAAACAAAGATTTGAGAATAGAAGTTGTTTAAATTGCATATTCTATCCAAATCGTGAAATAATATTTTTGGGGTTTTATGCCCCTTTAACCCCTTAGCCCAATGCAACATATATATACCTTGTGCAGTATTTTGCTTGTTGTACCGCACAATGTATATGTACGTCGGAGCTGCAGGAAGCTCCAGCAGTCTCAGCTGTTAAATTAGAGCCGAGAGCTGGAGTTCTAAGCTCATGGCATCTGCCCACATATAGAACCGGAGCACAATCAGTGATCCGGTTCCATATGAAGGCAGATGTCAGATCGTTACATACAGTGACACTATGTGTGTCACCGTCTGCAACGATCATCTGCTAGTGCCGGCGGGAGGTGTGGGAGGGAATCTTGAGAGGTGGGTGGGGGGTCCAGCACTGAAGTGGGGGGAAAAAGGGAGTGGGAGGGCTCTACAATACAGTGGGAAAAAATAAAGAAGGGGAAGGGGAGCAAAGCTACAGAAAAAAGGTGGTGTGGGGGTTTGGGGGGTCCACTACACTACAGAAAATAAAAAAATAAAAAAAATATATATAACGACATAAAATAGGTACTGGCAAACAGATGCTAGTACCTAAGATGGCAGACACTAGTTAGAAGGGGAGGATTAGAGAGCTGTTTGGGAGGGATCAAGGAAGTTGTAGGGTAAGGGGGGATACTACACTGCAGAAAAAAAGGATATAAAAAAAATTGCCTTAAAACTTAATATTGGAAGACTGTCTGCCAGTGCCTAAGATGGTGGGGGTGATTGCACAAGCAGTATGTAAATCATTTCAGTGAGATAGTGAAAAAGTTAAAAAAAAATTTATATGATCGCATTTGACGGTGAAATGGTGGCATGAAATATACCAAAATGAGCCTAGATCATCACCTTGGATTGTCTACTTAAAAAATATATAGTTTGACAGGTAAATAGAAAAAAAGAAGGCTCTATTTCTGTTTAAATGGAGTAATAGAAAAAAATGCTAAAAATCCTCCAGTAAGTTCTTCTCCGAAAGTTCCGTCAGTGAAGGGGTTAATGATGTCAAAGGTTTTCTTGCATGAGCACAAGGATGTTTGCTACAGTGACTGACTCAGTTGCCCAAACAAGCATACCTCCCAATTAGGGTTACTTGAGGGCTGAGGTATTCTGTTAAAGGGAATTTTTTTTTAAATTGATGTTCCTGAATTTAAGAAACACACACTCACACAATAAGTCTAATTATCTAATAAGTCAACCCAAGTAAACACTATCATATCTTATATGGGGACAAGTGAACACTATTGCAGTTGGCTAGTAAAATATGTTTTTTTCTTTCAAACTCTACAATGCCTCTTTTGTGTATGCTCATTTCACATGTTAATAAAAACAAATAATTTAAAGGTACAGTAAATTAAAATTAACATTTTCATGATTCAGGTAGAGCTTGAAACTTTCCTTCTTCCTTCTATAATATTTTTTTTGCATCCTCTTGGTATCCAATGTCGTTTTCTACCTTTATAAAATTACACAAAATGTAACTTTGTTTTGCTTTTAGTATTGTGTCCAAGTACTGTTCTCTCAACTTCACCAAAGTCAAACAATGGTATTATTATCATTTACTTATATAGCGCCGTAAAATTCTGTTTCTCGGTACAGAGATAGTGTTTTATAATGACAATGTTTTGTTATAAAGATCTAGTAAAGGAGGAAGAGCTTACGGTATACAGGTTGAGGGTGCAGAGACATAAGGTTTGGGGTAGCTTGTTACCTGGATTGAAGAAACAGCAGTGAGTCAAGGCACTTTTAATTTATTTATTTTATTTTGATTAGGATGAAAAGCAGGGGAGAGATGGTAAGCCTTTCTGAATAGGTGGGTTTTCAAAGAGTGTTTGAAGCTATGTAAGGTTGGGGAAAATCTGATGGAGCGGGGTAGAGAGTTCCAGAAGACAGGAGCAGAGGCGAGAGCGGGATATTGCGATAATAGGAGTAGAGAGACGTAGGTCAGAAATTGATCATTGAGGATGTGTCGGGGAGTATTTGGATATGAGAGAGAAAAAATAGTTTAGAGCGTGTTTGTAAAGTACTTTATAGGTAAGGGTTAACACTTTGAATTGCATTCTAAAGTGTATGGGTAGCCATTGTCGAGATTGGCAGAGTGGAGCAGCTGATGTAGATCGGCGACTTAGGTGGATGAGTCTAGCTGAAACATTCATAATAGATTGGATGGGGAAGAGGCGGTGTTTGGAAAGGCCATTTAGAAGTAGATTACAGTAGTTAATGCATGAGAAAATGAGGAAATTAATTATTATTTTTGTAGTTTCTTGAGTAAGGGTCAAATTCAGGAGATGTTGTGTAGGTGTGCCCGGCAGGATTTGGCCAATGCTTGTTTATGTGGAGTTAATGTGAGTTCAGAGTCAAGTGTGACCCCAAGATAGCGGACCTGGGGTGAGGTGTTGAGAATAGTCTCCAACTCTCATAGAAATGTCAGGTGTTGGATGTCTCGAAGAGGGGGAATTAAGAAGCAGTTTAGTTTTAGACAGATTGAGTTGGAGGTAGTGTGAAGACATCCAAGAGTAAATTGCAGAAAGACAGTTGGTAATCTGGTTAAGTAAAGAGGGAGAGATATCAGGAGAGGAAAGATAGATTTGGATATCATCAGCATATAAGTGGTAGTGGAAGCCAAAAGTAGGAGTGAAAAAAGCAAGGGACTGAAGACAGAGCCTTTCAGTACTCCAACTAGAGAGGCAAAGGACCAGAGGATATGTGGTTAAAGGAAACTGTAAACAAGAGAAAAGCAAAACAGGAGAGGGCTTTATCTCGGATGCCAAATGAATGTAGCATTTGTAAGAGGAGATGATGGTCAACTGTTACGAAATTAGCAGATAGACCCAGAAGACTTAGTAAGGACTAGTGTAGCTTTGTTTTAGATAATAGCAGATCATTTGTTACATTAGTAAGAGCGGTTTCTGTTGAGTGTTTAGAGGGGAAACCAGTTTGTAGTGGGTCAAGTTAGGAGTTAGTTGAGAGAAATTGAGTAAGGCGATTTATAGACTAGTTGATGAAAAAAATTAGAGGCAAAGGGAAGTAAGGAGACTGGCTGATAGTTAGGGGTGGAGGGGTCAAGCGAGGGCTTTTTTTATGATTGACGCATGCTTGAATGTATCAGGAAATGCAGTCCAAAAAAAGTCCAAGAGATGAGTTAGAGCAGGCGTTAGAGAAGCAGAGAGAGGGGAAGAAGTTGTAAAGGAATAGGGTCAATTGAGCAAGTTGTGAGATGAGCAGCAGTTAGGAGTATGAGGACTATGTTTCAGTAGAAAGTAAGGGTGTAAGGTGTAGATGTGTTTTCTAACTGTGTCAATTTTTATTTTTGAAGTGATCAGCAATAATCTCAGCAGTGAGTTTGCTAGTGGGCAGAGGTGCAGGCGGACGTAGAAGTGAGTTAAAGGTTGAGAACAGCCTTCTGGGTTGCAATGCTTGGGATGAAACATGGGAGAAAAAAATAAAATTATTTGGCCAGGCAAAGGGCTATTATTTGAGAGAGAATTTATAATGCAGGAAATCAGCACAGGTGCGTGATTTACTCCACTGACATTCAGCAGTCTGTGAACATTGTTAAATATAGCAGATCTGTTTGGGTTGCCATGGCTGACGTCGAGTGAACAGTGAAGGGTGCAGCTTTGTCAAGTGTTGATTTTATTGTGTAGATGGGGGAATTACAGTACATTGGGCTTTACCCACAACCGCTTGGGGATTTCTGACTTTACCGTAACATATACACATATTAACAGATAAATATATATTCATATATATTTAAAAATGCTGCCTATCGCTGCGCGAGGTTCTGATGTTGTCTGTGACGGCATCAGAACGAGGCTCCCATTGGAGCCTATGGAAGCGTGCTCATGTGAACGCAATGCTTCCTAGCAATGCAAACTCAAGTTCGCATTGCGATTAACTTGTAATACCAGCGCACATTATCGTGTGCTGGTATTACAAAGTGAAGGGTTAATATCGCTTGCACGCAAGTGATATTTAGCGCTCCACTTGTAATCTAGCCCAATGTGTTCTCACAAATTGAATAATTAATAAAATTAATATAACCCATCACAATTACCTACGTGCAAAAACACCTCCATGCAACAAATTATACAGGTGCCCCACATCTCCCATCAATTGGGTAAACAAAACTATATGTGTAACCCTCTCACACTAGATAATACCTAATATACCACCATGTGATCACCTAAATATCTTCAACAATCCTCTTTGTCAGCCAGGGGGTTTAAATCCCATTAGAGGCACATTGTAATAATAAAATGTTCTAATTTATTTTATTATTAGACAAATGCACATTGCAAGCTATGTATTTAATTCTTGCACACAAGTAAGACACACGGAAATACTTGTTCACTAGTTACGCTCCTGTGTGATTGCCGAGTATGTAAATGGTCTCTGTGTGTGCGTTTTTGCTTTATGTGGTTGATTAAATTCCTTTACAAAAACATATCTAATGATTTTCGACAGACATTACCATTAAAGTCTATGGAGGTTTTTGTAGATATAATCATATAATAATATACATTTTTCTAAAGGATTGTGATCGACCCCTATGTGTTTAAATAAGAATTACACAAGTATTAAGAATTAAAACATCTTATTATTAGACTAACCTACTTTAGTACAGGAAGCCATTTCATATGTTACAAATGTTATGTTTTCTAAACCTCTCTTTGTAGATAGATTCTCAAGGTCATTTGTCAGTTTTTCTTTTGTTATATACAGGGGTGAACCAGTATTGAACCATCACAATCAGTAATGCAGCTTTGCCCTCTAGTGGTAGAATACTAATTTGCTTTTCTCTGTTCAAGTTGAAAACCGTTTCCTTTTTGTGTTGGGACTCTACTTTCTTTGATTTAAATTAATAAGACATTAATTTCAAAGTTACATTTTCTATAAAATATTTAATTGTACGTAATAAAAGAAAAAATGCCTTTGCATTATATTATGAATATTTCACTCCACTTTTATGGGAAGCAGAACCCTTACACTTCTATGTACAGGTGGCCCTCGTTTTACAACGGTTCAATTTACACCGTTTCAGAATAACAACCTTTTTTTCCAGTCATGTGACTGCTATTGAAAAGTATTGAGAAGCAGTGCATTTATTAAAATAGCCAGTAGGTGGAGCTGTCCGCTTGTGTTGCAGCAAAGCCCAGCAAGCTGAAATTAATCAGTTTAACCAGACCTGAGCTATCGAGCAGATTTCAAAGGAACAAGATCTTCCTGTCTATAAATCAGTCCAGATTGGAATGCATAGAAAGAACTGTTTGCAGAAAAATGCAAGTGAAGTCTGTGTTGTGTGATTATTTTATTAGGTTTATAATGCTGTTTAGCAAATGTTTTTGTTCATTTAACTTAGTTTAATTATATATTCTGTGTTGTGTGATTATTTCATTAGGTTTATAATGCTGTTTAGCATTTAAAGTCTTAATTTCAAAGCTTTAAAAATAATGTATTAGATGTTTCTAATGACAATTTTGAGAGGGGCCTGGAACCCATCTCCCTCACTTCCCATTGACTTACATTATAAACTGGGTTTCAATTTACAACGGTTTCGATTTACAATCATTCCTTCTGGAACCTAACCCCGGCGTAAACTGAGGGCTAACTGTACTGAAAAAATAGATAAGCACTCTTGATGATAGTCTCATGAAAATAATAAACAATAATAATTAAGGTGTCAGTTCTTAAAGGGACATGAAACGGTTTTTCTTTCCTAAGATATGGTTAGTCCACGGCTTGACTAATTACTGTTGGGAATATCACTTCTGGCCAGCAGGAGGAGGCAAAGAGCACCACAGTTAAACTGTTAAGTATCACTCCCTTACACAGTCATTCTCTTTGCCTTCGGTGCATGGAGGAGGTGAAGTTTAGGTGTCTGAAGAAAAATGTTGATTTCATCTACATGCAAGTTTTGGGGTATAGCTGTATTCCACGTCATTCCTTGCAGTCGGGTAGTGGTGGCTTTAAAGCAGTTAGGAACTTGTAAAGAGAGTTTCCCTGAAAATTGCTGCCCTAGTTTAGAAAGCCAGAGTTGGCTACTCTGTTTTTTCTTTTTCCAAGGTCTCTGTGAGGAACTGTGTCTGCTCATACCATGTAACTGTCTACATGCCAGACAGCGGAGCAGGTAAGTGCTTTTTCTTCCAGTTGGGAAACCATGCACTTAACAAATTAAAAGACGCTGCTTTTTAATTGGGACATAGATAATCCTGTTGTATGGGTTACACTGGGGCATGAAGCAGGCACTGTAGCATGTGTGAGACTAACATTTTAAATATTTTAAAAAGAAAGGGTAAAATGTTTTTATTAGGCTTTATTTTCTGACTCATATTTACTTGATAAAACAATTCAAGTTTAAACTGAAAGTAAGGCTGAATTTTCTATTTCAGCAGCTTATTCATTTCCCCTTTGCTTTCAAATAAACCGATGCAACATTTTAAACTGTCCGGTTTGAAAAAACGGTTATTTCTGGTACTCAGTGTACCAGGAAGCTATTTTTAGTGCCTCTCTGTGTCGCAGCAGTAATTTGAGTTCGGCAGTTGTGGTCACATGACTGGCTTTACTTCATAACTTTTCTGAGAAAAAAGTTGTTTTCTCCATTTCTGGGTGATCCGGTCTCAATTGGTAGCGGTAAGGCACCTCAGTAATTGAGGTGTGGGGTTGCCTGAGGGGTATTTTAGAAGTGTATTTGATGTTTATGAAATGTTTTTTCTTAACTTTTCTCACATAATTTTAGCTGGGTATCAATCCTAATTTGGGATAAAATTTAAAGTGAATTTTTTCCTTGGCTTATTTTAATTGAATATTAAAATCTTTGAAACTTATCTGTACAACATGTCTGATATGGAGCAAGAGCCTGCTCTCATGAATTCATGATTATTATGTTTAGATGCACGAATTGCAGCTCCTATGCAATTTTGTTCTTCATGTGTTAAGAAAACCTTGCAAAATAAAGGTAATTTTTTTTTGCCTAATGTCTATCAGGATGATGCTGTTAAACTAATACCTCAGCTTTCTCCTGCTACGTCCCAAGCCTCAATGGTGTCACATGCAGTGCCCTGCGGTTCCTATATAACTCCTAGAGGAGTTTATTTAAAAGCAGAAAATGCTGCCCAGTTATCTTCAGCTGTATCTGCAGCATTAGCTGCCATTCCCAGATTACAGGGAAAACGCAAGAGGAAATCTAGAAGTTCAGAAAGTAAGGTGTCTGTCCTCAGTTCTGCTTCCAAAGTTGTGTTTCTGTATTGTTAAAGGAGGTTTTAGCTACTTTAGATGACTCCGATACCCCTGTCGTTGTCACTCCTAAGAAATCTAGTAAACCAGGGGTGTCTTTCCCATCTCCCATTTTTAAGAAAATGTTTCCTGTCGAGGACTCCATTAAAGACCCTTGGTATACTGTACCCAAAGTTTAAGGGGCCAGTTCCACTCTGGCTAAGAGAACCACTATTCCTATTGAGGATAGCTGCTCTTTTAAGGATCCTATGGACAAGAAGCTGGAGGCTTATTTGAAAAAGATTTATGTTTATCAAGGTCTCCAATGGAAACTTGTGGTGTGTATTGCCACCGTGACTAGTGCAGCATCTTATTGGATCGATGCCTTGTCTGATTCTCTTCAAGTAGAGACTTCCTTGGATGAAATTCAAGATAGGATTAAATTTCTTAAGTTGGCCAATTCCTTTATTACAGATTCCATTTTAAAGGTTGTTAGACTAAGAGCTAAAACTTCTAGTTTCGCTGCCCTAGCCCGCAGGGCGTTATGGTTGAAATCCTGGTCAATTCCTTACAAGGGCAATCCTGAGGATCCTTACAAGGGCAAAACCTTGTTTGGACCCGGTTTGGCAGACATTATCTCTGATATTACGTGTGGAAAATGGTCTTCTCTACCTCAAGATAAGAAGAATAGGCCTAAAGGACGTCAGAGTAATTTTCATTCCTTTCATAACTTCAGAGGAAAGCCTTCCCCTTCTTCTACCAAGCAGGAACAATTCCAAATCAGCATGAAGGGTTTGCTCCCGATCCGGGATCTTATCAGGTGGGGGGCAGACTTTCTCAGTTCTCTCAAGCCTGGGTACGAGATCCCTGGACTGGGGACATAGTATCCCAGGGTTACAAATTGGAATTCAAGACTTTTCCTGCCAGAGGCAGATTCCTTCTCTCAAGATTATCTGCAGACCAGATAAAGAGAGAGGCGTTCTTGAAATGTATACAACATCTTTCCTCCCTGGGAGTGATAGTTCCAGTTCCAGTGCAGGAACAGGGTCTCTGGTTCTACTCCAACCTATTTGTGGTTCCCAAAAAAGAGGGAACTTTCCGTCCAATTCTAGACTTGAAGTGTCTAAACAAGTTTCTTAAAGTTCCATCCTTCAAGATGGAGACTATACGCTCCATTCTTCATTTAGTACAAGAGGGTCAGTTCACGACAACCATAGACTTAAAGGATGCGTATCTTCATGTTCCTATTCACAGGGACCATCACAGATTCCTGAGATTTGCCTTTCTAGACAAACATTTCCAGTTCGTAACCCTTCCATTTGCTCTAGACACGGCTCCCAGATTTTTTTCAAGGGTTCTGGGGGCTCTTTTGGCAGTGATCTATTCTCATGGAATTGCTGTGGCACCCTACCTGGATGACATATTGGTTCAGGAACCATCTTTTCAACTAGCAAAATCTCACACAGAGATATTGTCTTTTCTTCGTTCCCACGGTTGGAATGTGAATCTGGAAAAAAGCCTCCTTTCCCCTGTTACAAGAGTAGTGTTCTTAGGGACCATAATAGATTCTCTATTGATGAAGATTTTTCTGACAGTGGGCAGGAAAAGCAAAATCATTTCCTCTTGCCTCTCTCTTCAGGCTTCTGCTCATCCTTCAGTGGCTCAATTTATGGAGGTAATCAGTCTGATGGTGGCTTCCATGGACATCATTCCTTTTGCTTGATTCTATTTGAGAGCTCTCCAGTTGTGCATGCTCAGACAATGGAATGGTGACCATGCGTATCTATTTATGAGAATAGAGTTAGATCAGTCGTCAAGGTATTCTCTCCCGTTGTGGATTTCTCAGGAACATCTGTCTCAGGGCACATGCTTTCGGAGACCTTCCTGGGGGATCGTGACCATGGACGCCAGCCTGCTGGGCTGGGGAGCAGTCTGTATCTCATTAAAGCTCAGGGCCTTTGGACTCGGGAGGAGTCTGCTCTTCCCATCAACATCTTGGAGTTGAGGGTGATTTACAATGCTCTATTGGCTTGGCCTCAGTTGTCCTCAGCCCAGTTTATCAGGTTCCAGTCAGACAACATAACCTCTGTGGCTTACATCAAGCACCAGGAGGAACTTGGAGTTCCTTAGCCATAAAGGAGGTTACTCGGATTCTTCAGTGGGCTGAGACCCACAATTGCTCTCTATCTGCCATCCAAATTTCAGGATTAGACAACTGGGAAGCGGATTTTCTTAGTCCTCAAATGTGGGGTTCCGGAGTTAGATCTGATAGCGTCCCATCAGAATGCCAAGCTTCCAAGGTACGGTTCAAGGTCAAGAGATCCGCATGCCGTTCTGATAGATGCTCTGGCGGTTCCTTGGGTTTCAGGTTGGCATACCTGTTTCCTTCGTTTGCTCTCCTTCCACGAGTCATTGCTTGTAACACACAGGAGAGGGCGTTGGTGATTCTAATAGCCCCTGCGTGGCCTTGCAGGATCTGGTTTGCAGACCTAGTGGAGATGTCATCTCTCCCACCTTTTAGACTACCTCTGAGGACGGACCTCCTGATTCTTTCTCTGAAGCTGAATGCTCGGAGATTGAACACTTAATTCTGTCTATGGGTGGTTTTTCTGAGTCGCTCATTGAGACCATGATTCAGGCTTGCAAGCCTGTTACTAGAAAGATTTACTATAAGATATGACGTAAATATCTTTATTGGTGTGAATCCAAGGGCTACTCTTAGAGTAGAATTAGAATTCCTAGAATTTTATCTTTTCTTCAGGAAGGCCTGGAGAAGGGATTGTTAGTCAATACCCTCAAGGGTCAGATTTCTGCTTTATGAGTTTTACTACATAAACGTTTGGCAGATGTACAATCTTTTTGTCAGGCCTTGGTCAAAATTTGGCTTTCTTTAAGTCTGTTGCTCCTCCTTGGAGTCTTAACCTTGTTCTTAAAGTTTTATAGCTGGCTCCGTTTGAGCCGTTGCATTCCATAGACATTAAGTTGTTATCTTGGAAGGTTTTGTTTCTTGTTGCTATCTCTTCTGCTCGAAAAATCTCGGAACTCTCAGCTCTGCAGTGTGACTCCCCTTATCTTATTTTTCATGCCGATAAGGCGGTTCTTCGTACTAAGTTAGGTTTCCTTTCTAAGGTTGTTTCTTATAGAAATATCAATCAGGAAATTGTTGTTCCCTCTCTGTGTCCTAATCCTTCTTCTTCCAAAGAATGTTTGTTACACAGTTTGGATGTTGTACATGCTTTTAAATTCTACTTACAGGCGACTAAGGATTTTCGCCAGTCATCTGCCCTTTTTGTCTGTTTCTCTGGGAAATGTAAAGGTCAGAAAGCTACTTCTACTACTCTTTCTTTTTTGTTACGAAGTATTATTCGTTTGGCTTATGAGACTGCTGGACAGCAGCCTTCTGAGAGAATTACGACTCATTCCACAAGAGCTGTTTCCTCTTCTTGGGCTTTCAAAAATGAAGCTTCTGTGGAACAAATTTGCAAGGCTGCAACTTGGTCTTCTCTACATACTTTTTTTTTTTTTTTTTTACAAATTTGATACTTTTGCCTCGGCTGGGGCTTCTTTTGGGAGAAAGGTTCTTCAAGTGGTGGTGCCTTCTGTCTAGGACAGCCTGTCTTGTCCCTCCCTATTTATCCATGTCCTCTAGCTTGGGTAGTGGTTCCCAACAGTAATTACTCAAGCCGTGGACTCCTCATATTTTAGGATAGAAAAACAAAATTTAGGCTCACCTGATAAATTAATTTATTTTTCAGATATGGTGAGTCCACGGCCCCACTCTTTATTTTAAGACAGTTGTTCTTTTGACTATAACCTCAGGCACCACTACACCTTGTGTTACTCATTTTTCTCCCTTTCCCTATGGTCGAATGACTGGGGGTTGTGGGTAAGGGAGTGATACTTAGCAGTTTAACTGTGGTGCTCTTTGCCTCCTCCTGCTGGCCAGGAGTGATATTCTTAACAGTAATTACTCAAGCCGTGGACTCACCATATCCGGAAATAAATACATTTATCAGGTAAGCATAAGTTTTGTTTTTCTTATTTACTGTGAAATCTCTTAAGAATTGCACATACATTTGGCTATTATGTTGAATTGATAATTGTCTAACAATCTCTGGGTTTAAGTGAAGTATATTAGATTATATTGAGTTGAAAATAGTGAATTATATTTCCCTTGAAATTCCTTTAGATTGTGGGAGTTAAGCTAAGATTTCATTGTGAGATTTGAACACAGTTTACAAACGTTGTTAAATAAGCAATATATATTTAAGTTATTCATTTTGAGTTAAGGTTAATAATACTGAGGTACCTTTAATTCATTCTAAGCAAAAGGTTAAATTATAGAAATATTTCGTCCTGGGATAATAGACAATATTTATTGAATAGTAATTAATCTAAATATCTCTATAGCCTGCTTTATATTTTAACATTGTATTTATAAATTGATAGATATAACAGGTCATAGGTGATATTCAGTTACTACATAAATATAATCAAGGTGTATATAAAGATTAACTGATCAGAATTTAGGAATATTTTATATTGAGATTAAATATTAATTTTTAATAATAATATTGTCGTCAAATTTATATATATCTAAACAGTGATATTTTGGGGTACACTACAGAGATTTAACATCTTACTGGGGTGAATTGACAAAATTCTGCTATATTGTAGATATCGCTGATAATAATTTTATACTGCTATTAATTATTAATATTCATAATTACAATACATAACACATTGGTGGCAATTGCTGCTGATAAATACACCAACATTACTGGAGGGCACTCCTGAGACGTATCAACAAGTTTCAAGTCAGGTAACAGATATAAACAGGTGACTTTATAATTTTTCAATTTTGTCTTATATTATAATTAAAGAGACATGAAAGTTAAACTTAAACTTTGGGTCCAGATAGATAATGAAATTTTAATTGGATATAAAACAGTGCTTCAATAGTGAGAAAAAAAATCTTAAATCAAAGTTCATACACTTCTGCCCTTCATTTTGCCAATCAAACCTACTTCTCTTCTCTCATATCTACTCTTTCCTCAAACCCTAAACAACTCTTCTCCACCGTTAACTCTCTCATCTACCCACCTTCCCCCCCCCCTTCCCCGTCTGTCTTTAGTGCTCAAGACCTGGCAGACTACTTTTTAAACAATACACGTACTATCTGAAACAACATCCCAACACCAATCTGCAATCTTCCAGCAACAGGCCCAGTTACTCCCTCTGCATTTTACATCCAGCCAATGAGAATTAAGTTTCTTCATTACTATTTTCCTCACACCTCACTACCTGCCCACTCGACCCTATCCCTTCCCATCTAATACCCTCCTTGTTTTCAACAATCACTCCTGCTCTCACTCACATCTCTCTCTACCGGTTCATTCCCATCTTCTTTCAAACATGCAAAGGTCACATCCATACTCAAAAAAACCCTCTCTTGACCCTAATTCTCCTGAAAGCTACCGCCCCATATCACTGCTTCCACTAACATCAAAACTCCTTGAAAAACTAGTTTACAATCGCCTAACCCACTTTCTGTCCACCAACTTCTTGCTTGACCCCCTGCAATCTGGTTTCTGCCCCAATCACTCAACTGAGACTGCCCTTACCAAGGTTACTATGATCTTCTTTCTGCTAAAAGTAATGGCCACTACTCCATACTTATCTTACTTGACCTTTCAGCTGCCTTCAACACAGTTGACTACCCCCTCCTCCAACAGACCCTTAGCTCTTTTGGACTCTGTGACACTGCTTTTTCTTGGATTCACTCTTCTCTTTCTCACGGGTCTTTTTCTGTGTCATCTGCTGGTGACTCCTCTACAATGCCTCTGTCTGTTGGAGTACCTCAAGGATCCGTTCTGGGTCCTCTACTCTCCTCCATTTATACTTCTTCACTGGGTAAACGTATCAACAGTTATGGCTTCAAATATCACATCTATGCTGATGACACCCAGATCTACCTCTCCACCCCCGCTCTCTCTCCCTCTGTCCTTTCTTATGTCAGCGATTGCATATCTGGTATTTCTTCCTGGATAGCCTCTCACCATTTAAAGATTAACATGTCCAAGACTGAGCTCCTGCTAATCCCCCCCCCCCCCCCCAAGCTCTTCACCGACTTCTGACTTTTCAATCCCTGTCGACGGCATCACCATCTCCCCATCGCCCCCACGTTCGCTGCCTCGGAGTTGCACTTGACTTAAATCTATCCTTTATCCCCCACATCCAATCACTTTCTTCATCCTGCCGCAACCACCTACGCAATATTTCAAAGATTCACCTTTTTTCTGAGCGCTAACACCACAAAGCAAATAATCCACTCCCTTGTTATTTCCCGACTTGACTACTGCAATAACCTACTTACTGGCCTTCCTCTTTCCCGCCTCTCCCCCCTTCAATCTTTCCTAAATTTCCTTCCTAAAATAGGGAGAGTCCACAGCTTCATTCCTTACTGTTGGGAAATACAACACCTGGCCACCAGGAGGAGGCAAAGATACCCCAGCCAAAGGCTTAAATATCCCTCCCACTTCCTCATTACCCCAGTCATTCTTTACCTTTCGTCACGTTAGGAGGTGGCAGAGAAGTGTCAGAAGATTCAGAGAGTCCTGAATAAGGGTATCTGCCCTTCGAGATAGGACTGGAGTTTTAAGTAGTCATGTCAACCTCTCAGTGAGAGTATTGATGAAAGTTAGAGTCTGGAGATGCAGGGTAAGTTTTTCTGTGAAACCATCCAGACTACTGTAACAGCTCCTAAGCAATCAGTGTTGACGAGTTTCACTGTGTTTCAATTTTTACACATAAAACGCTATAACAGGGTCACAGTGTGGCTCCTTTATACCTTGATAGGATCCAGGGTTAAAGGGGGTTTATTGAACAGTAGGGGTTAATTTATTAGTGTATTAATTATTTACATGCTGCTTTGTGTGATTTTTTTCCTGGGCTGATATACCGTGTGTTTTTGGCTGGAACAAACATGTTTCACTTTTAAGTTTCACTTTCATTTTTAAAGTGTTACACAGCGCCTATTAATTGCTGTATTTGTAATAACAGGGGAAGTACTGTTATTCTGACTCAGATAGTTGTAATAATGATCTATCCCTTGCTGAGACCTCTATGCCTGGCCTGTATAAGAAGATACAATCACTGCAGACAATCCTTGTCAGATAGCTGAACTCACCAATACCTTGTTCATCCACAAAGTTGCTTTATTCGGAATATCAGGTTACAGCAGATAATGAATACAGCAGATGAATGAATGGTTAAAGTATTTTGCGGTCAAAAGATGATACTGATCGTAGCTTGCAATGTATTAACATGAGTGCTTGTTACATGAGGCTGTTAGCTGCAGCCATGACACAGGAAAACATCATAAAACTACAAGGGCGGAGCAATACACAAAAAGTAAATGCATAATAAGGTCAGGGGTAAGATAATGGAAAACAGGAGCATTACCAAAAAGTGTCAGTAGATGGCAGTACAGAACAAACACAGGGAAAGCTTGAAAACAATGGCATAAAATATATGATTTCTTAACTATAACAACATGAACATAACAGAGGCTATGTGATATTCTATGCCTCATTGAGGCAGCACACTCCCCGTCTGGCATAATAAATGTCACTATTTAAATCATAACGGAAGTTATGCATAACAATGTAATTTGCAGAGATGTCTTAAAGACCTGAAAGATATAAGGAGAACATACATATAATGCAAGAACAACTATAATATAAACTTCAAGTTGTGTCAATTAAAGTTCAAGATACTTCCTTCTTGAAGTCACAGGAAGAATCCAACAGCATACATAAGTAAGTTCAGTCTCCAAAGGGCAAGAGCAAGATAAGTTCTGTGATTGGTCTGATGAAGGTTTTTATAGTCCCTTGTCTTGCAACTTTCACCTCCACCTTACGCACCTTTCCATCATCACTAGGAATGCTCTTTACAATCAGTCCCATGGGCCATTCGATTCTTTCAGCTTGCTGGTCCTTGAGGAGAACAAGATCTCCAACCTTGATGTTAGGGTTCAGACGTTGCCATTTCCTGCATCCTTGCAGAGTAGAGAGATACTCCATCTTCCAACGATTCCAGAAGCAGTTGGCAAGGTGTTGTACTCGCTTCCACTGATTGTAGCACAGATTTCCTGTTTTAAAGTCTCCAGGGGGTACAGGAACAGACCCAAGCTTCTGGGTAAGGAGAGTAGCTGGAGAGAGGAGAGTTGGGGCCTCTGGATCGACAGAAACTGGAACAAGTGGTCTTGAATTGATTATGGCAGATGCTTCTGCCAGGAAGGTGGTTAGAATCTCATGGGTGAGTCTTGTGGATTTCAAGTCCATAAGCATGGAGTCCAGTATTTTACGTGTGATGCCTATCATTCTCTCCCAGGAGCCACCCATATGGGAAGAATGAGGAGGATTGAAAATCCATGTACAGCCCTTTTTAGCTAAAAGGTCTTGAATTGGCCTAGAGTTGAGATGTAGCTCTCGACAGGCTCCGACGAAATTAGTTCCACAGTCAGATCTTAATGTTTTGACTGGTCCTCTGATGGCAAGGAATCGCCTTAGAGCATTTATGAAACTTGAGGCATCCATATATTCTATTACTTCAATGTGTACTGCACGCACACTCATGCAAGTAAACAGCACTGCCCATCGTTTGCTATTTGCTTGGCCACCGGAGTCGAACACTACCCTGATTTGTTTTGGCTTATGTGGATGATACACTCCGAAGAAAGTCAGGTACCAGCACTCTTGGAGTTTTTGAAGTGGTGGAGCTGGCTCGGAATGATCATTGTCAAAGAATGGGTTCAAGTTAGTTATAGGACTGTTTTTTGGAATGCCCCTCTTGTCACGGATACATTTACTTTCTGAGCCAAAGACATCCTGTTGTACACTGCGTATTATGAACAGTTCACTTTCAGCAATATCCTTTGCGGAAAGAAACCTTTGGCACACGTGCCAATCTTGACAGTGAGTATCTGTGGGCTTTGTGTGAAAGCAGTGTGAAATGTGGACTAACCTTGCAATGGTACGTACAAGCCTTGTCCACTTGGAGAAACGTTCAAAGCGTTGACAGCCCAAGACGAGTCTTTGTTCAGTTCTGGTGACAAGGGTTTTTACTTCAGGACGAATCTCTGGATCGTTGTCAGGTTCTTGAAGACTGAAGACATCAGCTGTGGTTTCTTCTGGATGATCCAGCAGGAATTCAGGGCCTGTTAGCCAAGAAGAATTTGCAAATACACTTGCAGACACTGGCCTGGTGGCATGATCTGCAGGATTAATTTCAGATGGAACATAATGCCATTGTTTGGGCTTAGATGATTTCCTGTCTTCAACTGACAAGGCTATTTTGTTGTCATCACTTGTAGTACAAAACACTTTGGTACCCGGATTGTCATTACAAAGGATAGGAGTAACATCAGGTATTTGGATGATGTCAGGAGGCTTCTCCCTTACTTCATGATGGCGAGAGCACTGTTTGAAGTGGGATGCGCGTCCATTTTCTAATATGTAAGTTTTGAAGGAGTGGATCTCAGATGACGTACGCATACTATTCAAGCTTACATCACCCACTATCACCCAGCCTAGATCAAGTCTTTGTGCATAAGGGGCATTGTCAGGTCCATTGCACTGCTCGCGTACTTTATGTACTCTGAGAATGTCTCTTCCTAGCAGGACCAAAATTTCAGCATTCATGTCCATTGCCGGAATCTCATCAACAAGGTGCCTTAAGTGAGGATGGTGATAGGCAGCCTCTGGAGTAGGAATCTCTTCCCTTTCTCCTGGTATCTGGTCACACTCAACTAATGTTAGTAGGGGTATGCCTTTGTTTCCTTTGATATGAGAGATCATGAATCCATTGGCCCTTCTGCCAAAGGCCTCTACACGACCAGAGCAGGTTCTGAGAGTATACGGTGTTGCATGACCCTCTATGCCGAAGATCTCAAAGAATTTAGGCTTAACAACCAGGGATCTGTTGCTCTGTTCATCTATTATAGCATACATTCTAGCAACTTTCTCAGGTTGATCCTGTGGGTAAATCTTGACTAGACATACCTTGGCACAGCATTTGTAGTCTAAGCCTTCTCCACAGACTTCTGTGCATGCAGAGGAAAGACTCGCTGTGACTGGAGCACGACTTTTTTGCTCCCCGCCATGAATTGAGACAGGGGTCGAGTCAGTTAGCTGCTGTGGGTTGTCTGGAAGTGGAGTAGGATGCATAGCTGTAACGTGTCTGTTGCTACTGCATTCTGTGCACTTTATAACATCTTTACAGTCTTTAGCAAAGTGACCATAAGAAGCACAACACCTATAGCATACTCCAAGTTTCTGAAGAATCTCCCTGCGCTCTTGTAAAGTCTTTGCCCTAAGCCCACAACATTTCTTATGAGGGTGAGGCTTCCTGTGAATAGGGCACTGACGATTAGGGTCTTTATCTCTCTCGCCCGAGTCACTCTGGTTTGCAGGAGAGGATACGGGTGATGAGATGTCTGTCCTTTTAACAGATATTGCTCTATTAAAGTCTCTTTGTTTAGCTGCCGTGTTATCATACCTTGATGATGTTGGTAAGGATGATGGAGCAGGCAAGTTGGGTTCACAGAAGCTGAAGCTGGGATCGTTTCTCATCCAGGCTTGATCGCTGATGTACCTGCAAAAGTATGAAAATGGAGGAAAGGATACGTTATAGTCTCTTTTGTATCTTGAGCCCTGTTGTGCCCATTTCTCTTGCAGGTTATATGGCAGTTTAGACACCACAGGATTGACACCATGAGCAGTGTCCAGAAAGCTTAGTCCAGGTAGACGTGGGTCTGTCTTTGCCAACTCTAGCTCCATGAGGAGGTCACTTAATTCTTGGAGCGTGCGATAGTCTTTGTTTCCTATTTTTGGGAAGTTTTGCAGTCTCTTGAACAGAGCGCTTTCTATGGCTTCAAAGCTACCATAGGCTTGCTCAAGTCTTGCCCATGCAGCAACAAGGCCTGCATCTGGGTGGTCAACATGTACTGTTCTTAGTCTTTTAACACGATCTGCAGATTCTGGCCCCAGCCACTTTATGAGCAAATCAAGTTCCTCCTTGGTTGTAAGGTCGAGATCAGCGGTAGCAGCCTTGAAGGTTGATCTCCAGGCCCTGTAGCTCTCTGGACAGTCGTCAAACCTTGAGAGGCTTGTGTTAATGAGCTCACGGCGTATCATGTATCTGGCAAAGTCAGTCAAGTCTGATTTCTCACTCTTTGGTGCCAAAGTAACTTGAGGAACCCCTTGGGTGTGAAAGTTCTTTGGTGAAGAGGGGTGAAGTTTACCAGGATAAAATGATGTTGCAAGAGCATTCAACTGTGGTGTAGTCTCTAAGGCTTCTGCTAGCTGCGGCTTGTCACTGGAAGTCACCTTATTGTCAGCGGGAGGTGATGCGGTTTGCTGCTTAGATGCACTTGTGTTGTGGATTTGAAAAGGCTCAGGCATTTGGTGCTGAGAGGTCTCTGTGTTGAGATTGAGAACGATGGTGTTAGTAGTAGGCACAGGAGATGACTCTGTATCGTTGCAAATATTATGCTTTAGCACGTATTTACTAGTGCGTTCAACTGGGTCTTCCAGATCTGCTGGGATATGGCAATCTGAATTAGTACTTTCTCCCATTGCTTGTTCAAGGACTTTCAGCCTTGCTAGGGCTGCTGCTTCTTTCTTTTCCATTTGCAAAACCTTTATTTGGGAATCCACCTTTGCTTGCTGGGCAGCCATTTCTGCTTGCTGGGCAGCCATTTCTGCTTGCTGGGCAGCCATTTCTGCTTCCCTTCTGATAAAGGAGCTTTGCACTTTTTTTAATTCTGCATCAGCACAGCCCTCTATTAGCTTGTCGCTTAATGTTGAACTTCTTGAGCGAGAGGATCTAGAAGAACGTGCAGTGAGCTTAGTTGATGTGGATCTATGAGATCTGGTCTCCTGCAGTTGAGCAATGCGGAACTCTGCCTTTTCTTTAGCCATTTGCACTAAGAGATCTCTATGTTGGTCCAGTGCATCAGTCCTAGTCAGTCCTACTGAAGAGTCCTCTATATTAAAGTCCTGTAAGAAGGCTGTGTATTTTGCAGACAGCCGCTGGTAGCGTTCATATGCAGCAGATAGGTGATCTATAGAGTCTCTCAATTTGGCTGGTTGATCATTAAAGTGTGACAAAACTGACATGCATTGTAAAATTCTGTCCCATAGGTCTGACAGATTGCTGGAGTACTCATCTCTAGTAAATTCATAGTTTTCTCTGAGTTTATGTGTCGGTTTTATTGTACGTCTGGGTCTTACACTCTGTTCAGCAATATCTGCAGGATCTGCTCCCTGTACGTCTGTGGGTTCAGAGGCATGATGTATCTGCGTAGGTTCGGCTATAAAAGAGTGCTCAGAGCCTTGTCTAGACATTTTTTAAAGTTTTGCAAAAAATGGTACTGTCTCTTTAAGAAGGCAAACAGCAGCTTAGACAGGTGGTGTAACAGTTCAATGCAGAGAAACCGTTTTCAACATTCAGATGAAGTGCAGTAAACTTGTGCGACATGTGCTTTCGCAAGATGGCGGATGACCCTGAGCTTGATTGCAGATTAAACACACACATATACATAGCAGGCTGTAGGAATTCTATACATCTTTTGACTATTCTGACTTGGATAGTTGTAATAATGATCTATCCCTTGCTGAGACCTCTATGCCTGGCCTGTATAAGAAGATACAATCACTGCAGACAATCCTTGTCAGATAGCTGAACTCACCAATACCTTGTTCATCCACAAAGTTGCTTTATTCGGAATATCAGGTTACAGCAGATAATGAATACAGCAGATGAATGAATGGTTAAAGTATTTTGCGGTCAAAAGATGATACTGATCGTAGCTTGCAATGTATTAACATGAGTGCTTGTTACATGAGGCTGTTAGCTGCAGCCATGACACAGGAAAACATCATAAAACTACAAGGGCGGAGCAATACACAAAAAGGAAATGCATAATAAGGTCAGGGGTAAGATACTGGAAAACAGGAGCATTACCAAAAAGTGTCAGTAAATGGCAGTACAGAACAAACACAGGGAAACCTTGAAAACAATGGCATAAAATATATGATTTCTTAACTATAACAACATGAACATAACAGAGGCTATGTGATATTCTATGCCTCATTGAGGCAGCACAACTGTCTTGCACTCCATGTGACCGGGTGTGGTCTATGTTCATTTCCACTATTCCGGCTGAGACTTGAACCTGAGGAGAACGTTCCTCTGTTAACTGTCTGGGTCTAGGAGGTGGTGAATGCCCCAGCCATTGGGAGTATAATGGTGCAGTTTTCTATAATAAAAAAACTTTTTATTTGTGTCCTTCTGTGGGTATAACCTGAGCTATGGAGGACTCTGACATGTTAGAAGGTACTCCTTCTGTACTTAATCATATCTGTTTATATTGTGAGGAGGCCATGGTTTTCCCGCCCACCTGCTGTGTATCTATGGCTGAAAAAGCATAATTGGACCCTGTCCAGCTGTTAACCTATCATGTCCAGTGCCATGTCTGGATAGTATTAGCTATAAAATTGACTAGTTAAAAACTGCCAAATCGAGATTGGAATTAAGACCTAAAGGATGAAGAGTTTTTAACTTGAAGATCCATAAGGTTTCACGTTGTCGAAGTCTAGTTAATCTGTTATAGTCAGAGGATTTGGGAATAAAGTCAATAGGTATAAAACGATATATATAGATGTATTACTGTTATGTTTAGTCAAACAGTGATTCGGAATGCTATGTTTGATTTGGTTTTTCTGACAATTCTTGCAATTCCGAAAATGTTCCCCCATCTCGTTCTTATCTTTCTTGAGGTGCGGCCTGCGTATTGTAGTCCGCACAAGCACTCAATAAGATATACAACAAATAGGGAATCACAACTCAAAAAAACCCAAAATGGGAACATTTTCTCCTGTAACATTGGACGAGAAAGATTTTTGTCCTGACTTGATAAAAGTGCATGACTTGCACCCTTTTTTCCCACATTTGTATATGCCTTTAAGTCCAAGTCCACCCTTATCGAGGGTAGTACTCTTCGAAAAGGGACTGGAGTTTTAAGTAGTCCTGTCAGCCTCTCAGTGAGAGCATGGATGAAAGTTGGAGTCCGGAGATGCATGGAGAGTCTTTTGGCGAAACCATCCCGACTCATATTAACAGCTCCATAAGCAATCAGCGTTGACAAGTTTCGCTGCCTGCTTTCTTCACTCAAGTCCATGTCAGAAGCAGCGCTACTATTTGTCAAACTTGAGGGACCGTGTTACTGTTCCACGACATGGATTCCGGTAAAATCGTTTAATTTTCCTTTCACTGTGGGAATATAATGTAATGATAGAACACAGGGTCTCAGTGGAACTCCTTTATCTTTATGGAATCTAGGGTTAATATCTCCTGAGGGGGGGTTATTGAACAGTGGGGTACTTTAATCATATTTGTTATGTGATTCGGTCTGCTTATGTGTAGTGATGTTGGGGCTCATGGCTTTTACGGAACATACAGGTTTTTCGAGCTACGCAGTTCTTGATGGGACTGGCACACTTTTCCTTGGACTGCGGGTTGCACCTCGTGACCGGGGGTGGTCACGTTTTCGTTCTCCATTTCCGTATTCTTGACCGAGTGTCGGTGGAGAGGGTCTGTTCTCTACTTGTCTGGGTCATAGGAGGCGATGAGTGCCGAAGCCATTGGGGCTGTGAGGTGCCAGTTATTTTTGTCCACAATTTGTAAGGTCAAGTTATGGAGGATTCTGATTTTTCTGAGGAGGATTTCTCTGATTCTTTTTCCTGCTTAGATTGTATAGAGGGCCGGGTAATCCAGCCCAATCAATTTTGTTCCGTATACCATAATAGAGTGCTCTTTTCTTCCTCTGGGGAGAGATTGGAGACCGCTGAGCCGTCCACCTCTGAGGATTCTGTGTCCCGTGGGCTGCGTTCCCTGGAATTTTCTGTTCCTACACAGGCAATTGTCCTGAATACCGCTACCTCTTCTCCGGAAGGAGGTTTATTTCTCTTGTAAGGTGTATCCAGTCCACGGGTTCATCCATTACTTGTGGGATATTCTCCTTCCCAACAGGAAGTTGCAAGAGGACACCCACAGCAGAGCTGTCTATATAGCTCCTCCCCTAACTGCCACTCCCAGTCATTCTCTTGCAACTCTCGACAAGAAAGGAAGTATCAAGAGATATGTTTTTGTTTAATTGCTGTTTCACCTTTATTAAAGTGTTTTCCAAGCTTGCTTGTCTCATTACTAGTCTGTTAAACATGTCTGACATAGAGGAAACTCCTTGTTCAATATGTTTGGAAGCCATTGTGGAACCCCTTCTTAGAATGTGTACCAAATGTACTGATATTTCTATAAACTATAAAGACCATATTATGGCGCTTAAAGATTTATCTCCAGGGGATTCTCTGACTGAAAAGAGGGAGATTATGCCATCTAACTCTCCCCATGTGTCAGAACCTATAACTCCCGCTCAAGTGACGCCAAGTACATCTAGCGCGTCTAATTCTTTTACCTTACAGGACATGGCGGCAGTTATGAATGCTACCCTCACAGAGGTATTCTCCAAACTGCCAGGGCTACAAGGAAAGCGAGACAGCTCTGGGGCTAGAATTAATACAGAGCTTTCTGACGCTTTATTGCCTGTGTCCGATATACCCTCACAATGCTCAGAAGCCGAGGCAGGTGAGCTTCTATCTGTGGGTGACATTTCAGACTCAGAGAAGGCGTTACTTCAGTCTGATTCTGAGATGACAGCGTTTAAATTTAAGCTTGAACACCTTCGCTTATTGCTTAGGGAGGTTTTAGCGACTCTGGATGACTGTGACCCCATTGTGGTTCCAGAGAAATTGTGTAAAATGGACAAATACTTTGCAGTACCTGTTTGCACCGATGTTTTTCCAGTCCCTAAGAGGTTTTCGGAAATTATTACTAAGGAATGGGATAGACCAGGTGTGCCGTTCTCTCCCCCTCCTGCTTTTAAAAAGATGTTTCCCATAGATGCCACCATACGGGACTCGTGGCAGACGGTTCCTAAGGTGGAGGGAGCAGTCTCCACCCTAGCTAAGCGTACAACTATCCCCGTCGAGGACAGTTGTGCTTTCCTAGATCCTATGGATAAATAATTGGAGGGTCTCCTTAAGAAAAATTTTATACATCAAGGTTTTATTCTCCAGCCTCTTGCATGCATTGCCCCAGTTACTGCTGCAGCGGCTTTTTGGTTTGAGTCTCTTGAGGAGGCTCTACAGGTGGAGACCCGGTTAAACGATATTCTAGACAGGATTAAAGCTCTTAAGTTAGCTAACTCCTTTATTTCTGACGCCATTTTTCATTTAGCCAAGCTAACGGCTAAGAATTCAGGTTTTGCCATTTTGGTGCATAGGGCGCTATGGCTTAAGTCCTGGTCAGCAGACGTTACTTCAAAGTCTAAGCTTCTTAACATCCCCTTCAAGGGACAGACCCTATTCGGGCCCGGTCTGAAGGAGATCATTTCTGATATTACTGGAGGAAAAGGTCACGCCCTTCCTCAGGATAGGAAAAATAAGTTAAGGACCAAACAGAATCATTTTCGTTCCTTTCGAAACTTCAAGAGTGGCGCAGCTTCAGTTTCCTCTAATGCAAAACAAGAGGGAAATTTCGCCCAGTCCAAACCAGTCTGGAGACCTAACCAGGCTTGGAATAAGTGGAAGCAGGCCAAGAAACCTGCGGCTGCCACTAAGACAGCATGAAGGAGTAGCCCCCGATCCGGGACCGGATCTAGTGGGGGGCAGACGCTCTCTTTTTGCCCTGGCTTGGGCAAGAGACGTCCAGGATCCCTGGGCATTAGAGATTGTTTCCCAGGGATATCTTCTGGACTTCAAAGCTTCATCTCTAAAGGGGAGATTTCATCTCTCACAATTATCTGTAAACCAGATAAAGAGAGAGGCACTCTTACGTTGTGTTCAAGACCTGCTGGTTATGGGAGTGATCCACCCAGTTCCAAAGCAGGAACAGGGGCAGGGCTTCTATTCAAATCTGTTTATAGTTCCCAAAAAAGAGGGAACTTTCAGACCAATCTTGGATCTCAAATTTCTCAGGGTCCCATTTTTCAAGATGGAGACTATCCGAACCATCCTCCCTATGATCTAGGAGGGTCAATATATGACTACCGTGGACATAAACGATGCTTATCTCCACATTCCGATTCACAGAGATCATCATCAGTTCCTCATGTTCTCCTTCTTAGACAGGCATTACCAGTTTGTGGCTCTTCCCTTCGGGTTAGCCATGGCACCAAGAATCTTTACAAAGGTTCTAGGGTCCCTACTGGTGGTTCTAAGGCCACGGGGCATAGCGGTGGCTCCTTACCTAGACGACATTCTGATACAGGCGTCGACACTTCAAATCGCCAAGTGTATCTGATGGCGTCTCGTCAGAACGCCAAGCTTCCCTGTTACGGGTCCAGGTCAAGGGATCCCCAGGCAGCACTGATAGATGCTCTAGCAGTGCCCTGGTCCTTCAACCTGGCTTATGTGTTCCCACCATTTCCTCTCCTCCCTCGTCTGATTGCCGAGATCAAGCAGGAGAGAGCTTCAGTGATTTTGATTGCACCTGCGTGGCCACGCAGGACTTGGTATGCAGATCTGGTGGACATGTCATGCCTTCCACCATGGACTCTGCCGCTGAGGCAGGACCTTCTACTCCAAGGTCCATTCAAACATTCAAATCTAATTTCTCTGCGGCTGACTGCTTGGAGATTGAACGCTTGATTTTATCAAAACGTGGTTTCTCCGAGTCGGTCATTGATACCTTAATTCAAGCTCAAAAGCCTGTCACCAGGAAAATCTATCATAAGATATGGTGTAAATATCTTCATTGGTGTGAATCCAAGGGTTACTCATGGAGTAAAGTCAGGATTCCTAGGATATTATCTTTTCTCCAAGAAGGATTGGAGAAGGGTTTGTCAGCTAGTTCCTTAAAGGGACAGCTTTCTGCTCTGTCTATTCTTCTGCACAAGCGTCTGGCAGATGTTCCAGACGTTTTGTCAGGCTTTAGTTAGAATCAAACCTGTGTTTAAACCTGTTGCTCCGCCATGGAGTTTAAATTTAGTTCTTAAAGTTCTTCAAGGGGTTCCGTTTGAACCTCTGCATTCCATAGATATCAAGCTTTTATCTTGGAAAGTTCTGTTTTTGGTAGCTATCTCTTTGGCTCGAAAAGTTTCAGAGTTATCTGTCTTACAGTGTGATTCCCCTTATCTGATATTCCATACAGATAAGGTAGTCTTGCGTACCAAACCTGGATTTCTTCCTAAGGTGGTATCTAATAAGAATATCAATCAGGAGATTGTAGTTCCGTCACTGTGTCCTAATCCTTCTTCAAAGAAGGAACGTCTATTACACAATCTTGACGTGGTTCATGCTTTAAAGTTTTATTTACAAGCTACTAAGGATTTTCGTCAAACATCTGCATTGTTTGTTGTCTACTCTGGACAGAGGAGAGGCCAAAAGGCTTCGGCATCTTCTCTTTCTTTTTGGCTGAGAAGCATAATCCGTTTAGCTTATGAGACTGCTGGCCAGCAGCCTCCTGAAAGAATTACAGCTCATTCCACTAGAGCGGTAGCTTCCACATGGGCTTTTAAAAATGAGGCCTCTGTTGAACAGATTTGTAAGGCGGCAACTTGGTCTTCGCTTCATACTTTTTCGAAATTCTACAAATTTGAAAACTTTTGCTTCCTCTGGGGCTATTTTTGGAATGAAAGGTCTTGCAGGCAGTGGTGCCTTCCGCTTAAGTTCCTGCCTTGTCCCTCCCTTCATCCGTGTCCTAAAGCTTTGGTATTGGTATCCCACAAGTAATGGATGAACCCGTGGACTGGATACACCTTACAAGAGAAAACAAAATTTATGCTTACCTGATAAATTTCTTTCTCTTGTGGTGTATCCAGTCCACGGCCCGTCCTGTCATTTTAAGACAGGTGTTTTTTATTTTTAAACTACAGTCACCACTGCACCCTATAGTTTCTCCTTTTTCTTGCTTGTCTTGGTTCGAATGACTGGGAGTGGCAGTTAGGGGAGGAGCTATATAGACAGCTCTGCTGTGGGTGTCCTCTTGCAACTTCCTGTTGGGAAGGAGACTATCCCACAAGTAATGGATGAACCCGTGGACTGGATACACCACAAGAGAAAGAAATTTATCAGGTAAGCATAAATTTTGTTTTCCACCAGAGGTTGCTGCTCGGTTGCGCATGGCCATATTTTTGGCGTTGGCGCATTTACAGCTTCCTGAAGGCCAGCGAAGGGCTTTTCCGTGTCCTCTTAACCTGGGGGCGCCAGGTGAGACGGGTCTTTCCTCTGGGGTAGCGGTTCCCTCTGAGGCTTCAGGGGTACAGCTGTCAGGTTCGGGGACTTCACATGCCCCGTTCGGAGATGGATTTTGCCTTTAGATTCAGACTGACGTGCCTGCGTGTACTGCTGAGGAAGGTATTGGAGGCTTTGGAGGATTTCATTCTTTATTTACCACCGGATCCTCAGTCTTCCGATTCTGATGGTGAACAGTGCTAGACTAGTGGAGGGATGTGGATCCTACTCCTGATTTTTTTTTTGTGTATCTAATCCCAGTTCTGAGCTCTTTAGGAATCAGGTCTCTGACAGGCTGGCCCTGTTAGTGTTTCCATTCCTCTTTGGCGTTCACCTGTGGGTGAGGCCTATTTTCTTTTGATCCGGTTAGGGTGTGGTTTATTTATTTATTTTGGAGCTTGTGGCTGTTGTAGTCTTTCCTTGTTAGGGAAATTCCTTTTTCTCTGGGATTTTAATGCTAGCGATTTTATGGTCACTATAGATGTTACTTCCGGCAGAAGTCCAGAAACCCCCCCAAAAAACATTTATTTCAAGACAATTTTTAAGCCTCAGAGCTTATTTGTCTGTAGTTTGTCTGTTTTGTTTAGTCTAGCCCTGCTAGGGTTTTGAACTTTCAGTTAGCCCTTGAACAGTTTGGTTGTACCCTGGTCAACAGGCTGGTCCTGGTTGGGTACTAGTTCACTTTGTTCTTTTGAAGTTATATCAGACATTTTGTATTCTAGACAACAGGCTGGTCCTGTTTGGGTACTAAGTTTGCTTACCTCTTGTTACGAGGTTGTTTTTCTTGTTCTACAAGTTATAGGAGGCCTTTCTATCCTAGATATCAGGCTGGTCCTACGTTATTTCATCTTGGTGGGGCGTCCGATGTTGGTCGTACTCGATACTAAGTGTTTTGTCCCTGCATAGCTTACGTGGTTTGCTGGGAATTCTGCTATAGCAGTATGTTTTTAGTTCCAGAGCTCCTTAGACTGGAGCAAGAGTCCTCCCTTCCGAGGGGGGAGGATCAGATGACTGCTTGGAGATCTCCAGTACCTGGTGTAGGGGGTGATTATTCCCCCTATTGGTACTCCTTGTGGATTGGATTGTCCGATTTTCAGATCTCTTTCGCCAGTGTTTCTCTCCTCTTTTTTGAGGATTGCTATGCTTTTCGCTTTCCCTTGCTTTTTTGGGGTAGTAGGACTTTCGGTCATCTGGTTGCGGAGACTAGGTTCTTAGGGACCGTTTTTGTCCTGTAGTATCCCCTTTTGGAACCTATATACTTGGGGATCTGGGGGGATTGTTATGCAGTCTCTCTTGCCGTCAAGAGATAAGAGTTTTAGGATACTTATTCATTTGTTAATTCCTTGAGCTGTAGGTTTTCTGAGGGTTGATCCAGACTGGATCTTTAGAGACTGTTATATTCTCTCAATCATTGAGCTCTGATCTCTTTTGGGCCCTTCCTTTGTCTTCGGACTTTGTGGGTTCTATCTTAGAGGCCTTTTGGGGCTGAGTGGACAGCCACTGGGATACATCATGAGAGATCTGAGTTCAAGACCCCATGGGGTTATGGCATGAATCAATTTTGGTGCAAATTTCATTTTCATGTAACTTTGTGGTGTTCCACAAGGTTTTTGGTCTGGATCCGGCACATGGTTTTGGGGGTCTGTTTTTTTAACCTAGTCCTGGTCTTCAACTTGGCCTTTTGGTTACTCTGTTTTCAAGATTTTAATAGTCTTGGATCTGTCCGGCGTTCAGTAGCAGGCTTGTTTTCTCCAACATAGGTGTGTCCGGTCCACGGCGTCATCCTTACTTGTGGGATATTCTCTTCCCCAACAGGAAATGGCAAAGAGCCCAGCAAAGCTGGTCACATGATCCCTCCTAGGCTCCGCCTTCCCCAGTCATTCTCTTTGCCGTTGTACAGGCAACATCTCCACGGAGATGGCTTAGAGTTTTTTAGTGTTTAGCTGTAGTTTTTATTATTCAATCAAGAGTTTGTTATTTTAAAATAGTGCTGGTATGTACTATTTACTCTGAAACAGAAAAGAGATGAAGATTTCTGTTTGTAAGAGGAAAATTATTTTAGCAACCGTTACTAAAATCGATGGCTGTTTCCACACAGGACTGTTGAGAGGAATTAACTTCAGTTGGGGGAACAGTGAGCAGACTTTTGCTGCTTGAGGTATGACACATTCTAACAAGACGATGTAATGCTGGAAGCTGTCATTTTCCCTATGGGATCCGGTAAGCCATTTTTATTACAGAAAGAAAAAAAGGGCTTCACAAGGGCTTTTTAAGACTGTAGACATTTTCTGGGCTAAATCGATTTATATATAAACATATTTTATACTCCATAGCCTTGAGGAATTATTTTAATCTTGGGAATTATGTAAAATAACCGGCAGGCACTGTATTGGACACCTTATTCTCTAGGGGCTTTCCCTAATCATAGGCAGAGTCTCATTTTCGCGCCTCTATTGCGCACTTGTTTTTGAGAAGCATGACATGCAGATGCATGTGTGAGGAGCTCTGATACATAGAAAAGACTTTCTGAAGGCGTCATTTGGTATCGTATTCCCCTTTGGGCTTGGTTGGGTCTCAGCAAAGCAGATACCAGGGACTGTAAAGGGGTTAAATATAAAAACGGCTCCGGTTCCGTTATTTTAAGGGTTAAAGCTTCCAAATTTGGTGTGCAATACTTTTAAGGCTTTAAGACACTGTGGTGAAATTTTGGTGAATTTTGAACAATTCCTTCATACTTTTTCGCAATTGCAGTAATAAAGTGTGTTCAGTTTAAAATTTAAAGTGACAGTAACGGTTTATTTTAAAACGTTTTTTGTACTTTGTTATCAAGTTTTTGCCTGTTTAACATGTCTGAACTACCAGATAGACTGTGTTCTGAATGTGGGGAAGCCAAGGTTCCTTCTCATTTAAATAGATGTGATTTATGTGACACAAAATTTAGAGAAAATGATGCCCAAGATGATTCCTCAAGTGAGGGGAGTAAGCATGGTACTGCATCATCCCCTCCTTCGTCTACACCAGTCTTGCCCACACAGGAGGCCCCTAGTACATCTAGCGCGCCAATACTCCTTACTATGCAACAATTAACGGCTGTAATGGATAATTCTATCAAAAACATTTTAGCCAAAATGCCCACTTATCAGCGAAAGCGCGACTGCTCTGTTTTAGAAAATACTGAAGAGCATGAGGACGCTGATGATATTGGTTCTGAAGGGCCCCTACCCCAGTCTGAGGGGGCCAGGGAGGTTTTGTCTGAGGGAGAAATTTCAGATTCAGGGAAAATTTCTCAACAAGCTGAACCTGATGTGATTACATTTAAATTTAAATTGGAACATCTCCGCGCTCTGCTTAAGGAGGTGTTATCCACTCTGGATGATTGTGAGAATTTGGTCATTCCAGAGAAACTATGTAAAATGGACAAGTTCCTAGAGGTCCCGGGGCCCCCCGAAGCTTTTCCTATACCCAAGCGGGTGGCGGACATTGTAAATAAAGAATGGGAAAGGCCCGGTATACCTTTCGTCCCTCCCCCCATATTTAAAAAATTGTTTCCTATGGTCGACCCCAGAAAGGACTTATGGCAGACAGTCCCCAAGGTCGAGGGGGCGGTTTCTACTCTAAACAAACGCACCACTATACCCATAGAAGATAGTTGTGCTTTCAAAGATCCTATGGATAAAAAATTAGAAGGTTTGCTTAAAAAGATGTTTGTTCAGCAAGGTTACCTTCTACAACCAATTTCATGCATTGTTCCTGTCACTACAGCAGCGTGTTTCTGGTTCGATGAGCTAGAAAAGGCGCTCAATAATAATTCTTCTTCTTATGAGGAGATTATGGACAGAATTCATGCTCTCAAATTGGCTAATTCTTTCACCCTAGACGCCACTTTGCAATTGGCTAGGTTAGCGGCGAAAAATTCTGGTTTTGCTATTGTGGCGCGCAGAGCGCTTTGGTTAAAATCTTGGTCAGCGGATGCGTCTTCCAAGAACAAATTGCTTAACATTCCTTTCAAGGGGAAAACACTGTTTGGCCCTGACTTGAAAGAGATTATCTCTGATATCACTGGGGGCAAGGGCCACGCCCTTCCTCAGGATAGGTCTTTCAAGGCCAAAAATAAACCTAATTTTCGTCCCTTTCGCAGAAACGGACCAGCCCCAAGTGCTACGTCCTCTAAGCAAGAGGGTAATACTTCTCAAGCCAAGCCAGCCTGGAGACCAATGCAAGGCTGGAACAAAGGAAAGCAGGCCAAGAAACCTGCCACTGCTACCAAGACAGCATGAGATGTTGGCCCCCGATCCGGGACCGGATCTGGTGGGGGGCAGACTCTCTCTCTTCGCTCAGGCTTGGGCAAGAGATGTTCTGGATCCTTGGGCACTAGAAATAGTCTCCCAAGGTTATCTTCTGGAATTCAAGGGGCTTCCCCCAAGGGGCAGGTTCCACAGGTCTCAATTGTCTTCAGACCACATAAAAAGACAGGCATTCTTACATTGTGTAGAAGACCTGTTAAAAATGGGAGTGATTCATCCTGTTCCTTTAGGAGAACAAGGGATGGGGTTCTACTCCAATCTGTTCGTAGTTCCCAAAAAAGAGGGAACATTCAGACCAATCTTAGATCTCAAGATCCTAAACAAGTTTCTCAAGGTTCCATCGTTCAAAATGGAAACCATTCGAACAATTCTTCCTTCCATCCAGGAAGGTCAATTCATGACCACGGTGGATTTAAAGGATGCGTATCTACATATTCCTATCCACAAGGAACATCATCGGTTCCTAAGGTTCGCATTCCTGGACAAGCATTACCAGTTTGTGGCACTTCCGTTCGGATTAGCCACTGCTCCAAGGATTTTCACAAAGGTACTAGGGTCCCTTCTAGCGGTGCTAAGACCAAGGGGCATTGCAGTAGTACCTTACTTGGACGACATTCTGATTCAAGCGTCGTCCCTTCCTCAAGCAAAGGCTCACACGGACATTGTCCTGGCCTTTCTCAGATCTCACGGGTGGAAAGTGAACGTAGAAAAAAGTTCTCTATCTCCGTCAACAAGGGTTCCCTTCTTGGGAACAATAATAGACTCCTTAGAAATGAGGATTTTTCTGACAGAGGCCAGAAAATCAAAACTTCTAAACTCTTGTCAAATACTTCATTCTGTTCCTCTTCCTTCCATAGCGCAGTGCATGGAAGTAATAGGTTTGATGGTAGCGGCAATGGACATAGTTCCTTTTGCGCGAATTCATCTAAGACCATTACAACTGTGCATGCTCAGTCAGTGGAATGGGGACTATACAGACTTGTCTCCGACGATACAAGTAGATCAGAGGACCAGAGATTCACTCCGTTGGTGGCTGTCCCTGGACAACCTGTCACAGGGGATGAGCTTCCGCAGGCCAGAGTGGGTCATTGTCACGACCGACGCCAGTCTGGTGGGCTGGGGCGCGGTCTGGGGACCCCTGAAAGCTCAGGGTCTTTGGTCTCGGGAAGAATCTCTTCTCCCGATAAATATTCTGGAAGAAGTGACCAAAATCATTCAATGGGCGGAGACTCACTCCTGCCACTTGTCTGCAATCCACATCCCAGGAGTGGAAAATTGGGAAGCGGATTTTCTGAGTCGTCAGACATTTCATCCGGGGGAGTGGGAACTCCATCCGGAAATCTTTGCCCAAATTACTCAATTGTGGGGCATTCCAGACATGGATCTGATGGCCTCTCGTCAGAACTTCAAGGTTCCTTGCTACGGGTCCAGATCCAGGGATCCCAAGGCGACTCTAGTAGATGCACTAGTAGCACCTTGGACCTTCAAACTAGCTTATGTATTCCCGCCGTTTCCTCTCATCCCCAGGCTGGTAGCCAGGATCAATCAGGAGAGGGCATCGGTGATCTTGATAGCTCCTGCGTGGCCACGCAGGACTTGGTATGCAGACCTGGTGAATATGTCATCGGCTCCACCATGGAAGCTACCTTTGAGACGAGACCTTCTTGTTCAAGGTCCGTTCGAACATCCGAATCTGGTCTCACTCCAACTGACTGCTTGGAGATTGAACGCTTGATCTTATCAAAGCGAGGGTTCTCAGATTCTGTCATTGATACTCTTGTTCAGGCCAGAAAGCCTGTAACTAGAAAAATTTACCACAAAATATGGAAAAAATATATCTGTTGGTGTGAATCTAAAGGATTCCCTTGGGACAAGGTAAAAATTCCTAAGATTCTATCCTTTCTTCAAGAAGGTTTGGAGAAAGGATTATCTGCAAGTTCCTTGAAGGGACAGATTTCTGCCTTGTCTGTGTTACTTCACAAAAAGCTGGCAGCTGTGCCAGATGTTCAAGCCTTTGTTCAGGCTCTGGTTAGAATCAAGCCTGTTTACAAACCTTTGACTCCTCCTTGGAGTCTCAATTTAGTTCTTTCAGTTCTTCAGGGGGTTCCGTTTGAACCCTTACATTCCGTTGATATTAAGTTATTATCTTGGAAAGTTTTGTTTTTGGTTGCAATTTCTTCTGCTAGAAGAGTTTCAGAATTATCTGCTCTGCAGTGTTCTCCTCCTTATCTGGTGTTCCATGCAGATAAGGTGGTTTTACGTACTAAACCTGGTTTTCTTCCGAAAGTTGTTTCTAACAAAAACATTAACCAGGAGATAGTCGTGCCTTCTTTGTGTCCGAATCCAGTTTCAAAGAAGGAACGTTTGTTGCACAATTTGGATGTTGTTCGTGCTCTAAAATTCTATTTAGATGCTACAAAGGATTTTAGACAAACATCTTCCTTGTTTGTTGTTTATTCTGGTAAAAGGAGAGGTCAAAAAGCAACTTCTACCTCTCTCTCTTTTTGGATTAAAGCATCATCAGATTGACTTATGAGACTGCCGGACGGCAGCCTCCTGAAAGAATCACAGCTCATTCCACTAGGGCTGTGGCTTCCACATGGGCCTTCAAGAACGAGGCTTCTGTTGATCAGATATGTAAGGCAGCGACTTGGTCTTCACTGCACACTTTTACTAAATTTTACAAGTTTGATACTTTTGCTTCTTCTGAGGCTATTTTTGGGAGAAAGGTTTTGCAAGCCGTGGTGCCTTCCATCTAGGTGACCTGATTTGCTCCCTCCCTTCATCCGTGTCCTAAAGCTTTGGTATTGGTTCCCACAAGTAAGGATGACGCCGTGGACCGGACACACCTATGTTGGAGAAAACAGAATTTATGTTTACCTGATAAATTACTTTCTCCAACGGTGTGTCCGGTCCACGGCCCGCCCTGGTTTTTTAATCAGGTCTGATAATTTATTTTCTTTAACTACAGTCACCACGGTATCATATGGTTTCTCCTATGCAAATATTCCTCCTTTACGTCGGTCGAATGACTGGGGAAGGCGGAGCCTAGGAGGGATCATGTGACCAGCTTTGCTGGGCTCTTTGCCATTTCCTGTTGGGGAAGAGAATATCCCACAAGTAAGGATGACGCCGTGGACCGGACACACCGTTGGAGAAAGTAATTTATCAGGTAAACATAAATTCTGTTTTTCATGGTCCTGGGGAAATCTCCTTGTTCCTACTGGGGCAGTTCTTTTTCTCTCTGGAGAAATGGAGGATGTTTTTCCTGGGAATTTCTTTTGTGGAAAATTCCTGTGTTTCTTCGTTTTCCTTCTATTTTGAAGGATCGGATCTACTGCGCCTATCCAGTTGGCTCCTCCTGAGGTAGTTTTCCTCATCTGACTCTAGGAGCTCAATGGGTTGAGGGTTTCTCTTGTCTGCAGTGTACCCTCCCTTTGGGTTTCTGAGGGGTGATAAGGATAGGTATCCTGGTTCCCAAGTTAGTCTCTCTGGGTGTCGGTGCCTCCTTCCTGCTTCTTTTCCTTAGGAAGTCGTGGTTGGAGATTCATTATCTGATCTCTGGGCCTTGGCGATGCTGGCTTTTTTTTTTTATCTCTTTTGTCCTTGGGACATTGACAGTCACTTCTGCGATAGGACTGTTCGATCGGAGTAGGGTCAGGAATTCTGACTGCTTTGTTTGGACATCGACTACGTATCTTGTCTCCCGAATGATCCTTTGGTTGGGAGGCCTTGCAGTTGGTTCGGGAACCTTCCCTTAGCGGGTAGGTGGTTCTTCCTTATTAGTTGGGGTGTTTTCCTCCCTTACCCCATTTTCTAGTAGGGGGGAGTTGGTCCACCCTGCTTTCTGAGTTTTTTCTCTTGTTCATTTTCAGGAATGTCCTGGTGCAAGTTTGCTAGCTACTCGGTTGGATAGTTACTATGGTTTGACGTTTCGTCTGACTGCCTAGCCGATGGAAGCTTGCGGCTTTCGTTTGTGGCATAAACGGATGTTCCTATTCCATTCCTGTTCTGCTCCTGTTTTTTTGTGTGACCTACGGGTGTTTAGTTACTCTGTGCTAGTTTGCTGTCTATGTTAAGGTAGTCTTGTTCTACCTTTTTGTCCTTTTGTCCTTCCGGGACTTCGGTTCCGGTTAAGGCTTTACTTTGGTTGTTTTTGGATCCATGTAGGAGGTGATCTGGAATTTTTACTTTCCTTGCTCTCCTCCTTCGGTAGCGTATTTTTTACGCGACTTTGTCCTCTTGCAGCCTGGTAGCCGCTCTTTTTCCAGTTTTGCTAGGGGCTGCTCTCTGTTTTGTCCTTGAATCTTCGGGGATTATTTCTGGAAGTTCTTTTGGACCTTCTTATCTGATTCTTCCCTTCTTTTAGTTAGGGAGAATGTGGTGTTGGAGTTTGTTTGTTGTTTCCCTTGCCATTGTTCATGGAGAGCTTTTTATTTGTGTGCTTCTAGAGAGTGGGACTTTGTCTCCTCAGAGGTTTCTGTGCTCAGTGGAGTCCAGAATTTCAAGTGATCTTTAAATGGAATCCTTATGGTTTTAATTGAAGGGCAATTACCTTGTCCTCTTTCCATATTTTTGTTCTTTCTGCTTCTGTTGAAGTAGTTTTTTATCTGGAATCTGGGTTGTGTCATGCTGTTGTGCCATCAGAATGGGCCGCTTTTTTGTTCCCGCCCGTTTGCATTCAGTGTCCTCTATAAGCTTTGGTATTGATTTCCCAAAAGTAATGAATGCAGCTGTGTACTCTAGCCGTTTTAAGAAGAAAAACTTAAATTATGCTTACCGATAATTTTCTTTTCTTCTGTACTGTGAGAGTCCACAGCTCTCCGCCCATTTTTTTCCTGTTGGCGGCCTTAAATTCTTTTTTCTCCATTCTTCTGGCACCTTTTTTCACCCTGATGTTTCTCCTACTGTTCCTTGTTCCCTTGGCAAAATGACTAGGGGATTAGGGAAGTGGGGGAGGTATTTAAGCTTTTGGCTGAGGTGTCTTTGCCTCCTCCTGGTGGCCAGGATCTGTATTTCCCAAAAGTAATGAATGCAGCTGTGGACTCTCCCCATACAGAAGAAAAGAAAATTATCGGTAAGCATAATTTAAGTTTTCTCAGTGTCCCTTCCTTCAAGATGGAGACAATAAGGTCGATCCTTCCTTTAATTCAGGAAGGTCAGTTTATGACCACTATAGATCTGAAGGACGCTTACCTTCATTTTCCAATCCACAGGGAACACTTTCATTTCCTAAAGTTTGCATTCCTGGACCAACACTTCCAGTTCATTGCCTTTCCGTTTGGCCTAGCTACTGCTCCAAGAATCTTTACAAAAGTTCTGGGGGCTCTTCTAGCTGTTGCCAGAACTCAGGGTATTACAGTAGCCCCATACTTGGACGATATTCTGGTGCAAACACCATCCTTTCATCTTGCAGTAGAATTCTCGGAGTCCCTTCTCAGTCTTCTTCGATCACATGGATGGAAGATAAACTTGGAAAAGAGTTGTGTTATCCCAAGTATTAGGTGGAATTCCTGGGTACTATAATAGACTCCTTATTCATGAGGAGATTTCTAACAGACCAGAGACGTTGCAAGCTAACTTCGGCATGTCTTGCCCTCCGGACCTCCTTGAGTCCCTCTGTGGCTCAGTGTATGGAGGTAATTGGTCTCATGGTGTCCTGCATGGACATCATTCCTTTTTGCCAGGTTACGTCTCAGACCTTTACAACTGTGCATGCTGAGGCAATGGAATGGCGATCATTCAGATCTGTCTCAACAGATTGTTTTAGACAGCCGGTCGAGAGAATCTATCTCTTGGTGGCTCTGTCCAGATCATCTGTCTCGACGGACATGCTTCTTAAGACCATCCTGGGAGATTGTGACTATGGACGCAAGCCTATCCGGATGGGGAGCTGTTTGGGGTGCCAGAAAGGCACAGGGGTTGTGGACTCAGGAGGAGTCCTCCCTCCCGGTCAATATTTTGGAACTATGGGCAGTCTTCAAAGCCTTGAAGGCTTGGCCACTTCTGGGTTCGTCCCAGTTTATCAGATTCCACTCAGACAATATAACCTTGGTGGCTTACATCAACCATCAGGGGGGAACGAGAAGTTCCTTGGCGATGAAGGAAGTATTTCAGATTCTGGAGTGGTCGAAGGCCCACAGCTGTTTGCTGTCAGCAATCCACATTCCGGGTGTGGACAACTGGGAGGCGGATTTTCTCAGCAGGCAATCCTTCCATCCAGGGTAATGGTCTTTCCTTCCCGAGGTGTTTGCAGAGATATGCAGTAAGTGGGGGACGCCAGAGATTGATCCATTACTGCTTCTTCCTCGAGTGGTGGTCCGCATCAAGCAGGAGAGGGTATTAGTAATCCTGATTGCTCCATCGTGGTCATGAAAGACGTAGTTCACGGATCTAGTGGGGATGTCCTCATCTGCTGATACAAGGTCCATTTGTTCATCAAAATCTAGATTCTCTGAGGCTGACTGTGTGGAGATTGAATGCTTAGTCTTAGCCAAAAGAGGTTTCTCTGAGAGTGTCATTGATACTCTTCTTCAAGCTTGTAAACCAGTTACTCGGCGTATCTACCACAAGGTGTGGAGGACCTACTTATTCTGCTGTCGAAGAGCGTGGTTTTTCCTGGCACAGAGTTAAGGTTGCCAGGATGGGCTGTAAAAGGGTCTTTCTGCTAGTTCCCTGAGGGGATAGATTTTGGCCCTGTCGGTTTTATTGCACAAGAGACTGGCTGTGCTTCCAGACGTGCAGTCCTTTAAGGCTCTGATTAGGATCAGACCTTTGTTTAGATCTGGGGCTCCTCCTTGGAGCCTAAATCATGTTATTCTGGTTTTCCAACAGGTTCCATTTGAGCCTCTGCATTCCGTTGACATTAAATTGTTATCTTGGAAGGTTCTCTTTTTATTGGCTATTGCCTCTGCGCGCAATGTGAGCCGCCTGCAGATAAGGCAGTTTTACGTACTAAATTAGGTTTTCTTCCTAAGGTTGTGTCAGATCGCAACATCAATCAGGAGATTGTGGTTCCTTCCTTGTGTCCTAATCATTCTTCATTGAAGGAACACTTACTTTACAATTTGAATGTGGTTCGCGCCTTGAAGTTCTATCTTCAGGCTACTAAGGAGTTTAGTCAATCTTCCTCTTTGCTTGTTGTCTATTTGGGGAAGCGTAAGGGGCAGAAGACTACTTCGACTTCCCTATATTTTTGGTTAAGAAGTGTCATCCGCTTAGCTTACGAGACAGCGGGACATCGTCTTCCTGAGAGGATAACGGCTCATTCCACTAGAGCAGTGGCTTCCTCTTGGGCCTTTAAGAATGAGGCCCTATGGATCAGATTTTTAAGGCGTCTACCTGGTCCTCCTTAAATACTTTTAAAAATTTTAGAAGTTTGATGTTTTTGCTTCAGCCGAAGCAGCTTTCGGGAGAAAAGATTTGCAGGCTGTGGTGCCCTTAGAATAGGGTCCGCCTCTTCCTTTTTGTTCCCTCCCGTTATTCATTCAGTGTCCTCTGGATCTTGGGTATAGTTTTCCCAATAGTGAGGAATGAAGCCGTGGACTCTCCCTATCTTAGGAAGGAAAACCTAATTTTTGCTTACTAGATAAATTCCTTTCCTTCCGGATAGGGATAGTCCACGGCCCCCGCACATTTTTTTTTTTTTGTCTATGGGCGGTCCCCTATTATTTATTTTATTCTTCTGGCACCATTTATACCCTAATGTTTCTCCTACTTTTCCTTGTTCCCTCGGCAGTATGACTGGGGTAATGAGGAAATGGGAGGGATATTTAAGCCTTTGGCTGGGGTGTCTTTGCCTCCTCCTGGTGGCCAGGTGTTGTATTTCCCAACAGTAAGGAATGAAGCCGTGGACTCTCCCTATCCGTAAGGAAAGGAATTTATCTGGTAAGCATAAATTATGTTTTCCCGTCGCTCTCTATCTGCTGCACCTCTCTGCGAGTTCCTTCATTGGCTCCCCATTCACAGCAGAATTATATTCAAAATTCTCACCCTTACATACAAGGCTCTCACCAACGCCGCTCTCCACTACCTATCCTCTCTAATCAACAAGTGTACTCCAGCCCACCCACTAAGATCCAACAATGACCTGCTTCTTGCATTTTCGACTATCATCTCTTTCCATGCTAGACTGCAGGACTTCTGTTGTGCAGCACCTACCCTCTGGAACACTCTTCATTGTGCTGTCAGGCTTTTTTCCCCTAATCTTTCTTCTTTTAAATGGTCCCTGAAGACACTTTTGTTCAGAGAAGCCTACCACCCAACTCAGTAATAAATTAATTTCACTTACCTAACATTTCCCTCATCTAACTCTGCATTAACATCTTTCTCAATGTTTCAGTCCTCACCTCCTGTTTCTCAACCTCCTACCCTTCTAGATTGTAAGTTCCGATGTGAATAGGGCCCTTAATTCTTCCTGTATGTGATTGTAAAAAAAATTCTTGTCTCTTACAAGTTTTATATCATTGTTTTATTTAAATTAATTGTACCCATGGACAGCGCTGCGAAATATGTTGGCTCTTTATAAATAAAGTATAATAATAATAATAAAAAAGTAAACATAACAATAAACCGATTTTGTTTTTGTGCAAAATTCTCAGTGTAGCCCTGCGTACAGCTAGATAAGCAAGTAGATATTACAAAAGTTCTAATGTCACATCATTTTTGCAGCAGAATAATGATCATGGGCAATAATCTGACTGGAGCTATTTTATTGTGTCTCCTAGCAACACTTTATGCCACCATTTGACCGCCAGATGCCATCATAAAAAGAAAAATAGTTAACTTTTTCACAAACTTTGGGTTTCAAACTATAAAATTATTTACTCACAACTACTGCAGTCATAAGACAAATCGTTGTATAAGTTTCTCTAGGATCCCTTTTGCTAAATGCAGATGCACACCACACCTCTGAAATTCCAGCAGTGAAGGCGTTAATCAGTTAGCTGTTATGGGAAACATGTATTGTCGTACAGTGATTACTCCCACCTGACACCTATTGCCTCTCTAATCCCTCCCAAACAGCTCTTTTCTTTCCCCCTTTACACTGGTCATTAGCATATTCCACCATCTTAGGTAGTGGCAGCCAATCTGCCAATATATTTATTTCTGTAGTGTAGAGATCCTTTCTCACCCGCCTGCCTCCCTGATTTCTCAGAAATAGCCCTTTTCCACCCCCATATACTGCACTGCCATATTTGTAACTTTTTTTTTACATTTTATTTTTCTCTGTAGTGTAGGTATCCCCCACCGCCCCTCTAATTGTTTCCTTTTCATAGTGTAGGGGCCCATCCCTTCCTCTCCCCTTCCAAAAATGCTTCCTTAGCATAGGGAACCCTCCCCTCATCCTTCCTGCGATAGACTGCCCACCCTCCTCCCTTTTTTGCTCCCAAACCTCCCACCTTACTACACAACTGATACAGACAGTAACATTGTCACTGTCTGTATCAGCGATCTGCCTTCATATAGTATGGAGCACGATCAGCACTCCCTTACTATATAAAGGCAGATTCCTTCTTCCCCCCGCTGCAGTTTCTGCTGTCTAAGTTGAAAGCGGAAACTATAGCATGCACTAAAGTGTTGGACGTGGGTACTACGCCAACACAGTACACTGGGCAAAGTACTATGTGACGTGATACCTACGTCCATTTGGCTTAAGGGGTTAACACCTGGCAAAAACACTTCCTTAGCTTAGGGAACCTTCTGTCTGCATCATCTGAGCAATTAGTTTATTTAGAGAGTTGACTTATAGCTGGTTTATGCAGTGACCATATGTTTAAGTGGCTATAAACTTCAACTAGTGCCTCTTTACAAGATAGGGTGATGGGTATATTGAAGCTGAGATGGTGTTATAGAAATCGATTTCTCATGTGCCTTGCATTTAGCCAAGTAGTCCAGTATTTTATATGGTCATTTAGTAAAATATATGTAATATACTGACCATTTAACTGATGGGGTCTGCATGGCTTCAGTGCATGGGTTGGATCTGAGATTTGGTACAAAGTGTTAACTGACATTTGCTTCAGGCAATTTTACCTTATGTTACGTCCAGTGTGGACACATAGCTGACAAGGGCTTCAGATCAATGGTCTCATTTGATGTCCAGTATGTGAATGGGTCTGACCTGCCTTCTGGTGTAGGCATATGGCTTACAGAAGCAGCAGGGCTATGAGATCTGATCTGAGGTTTGATCATGATCATACAAACATCCAGTAAATGATGGAAAGATTTTATATACAGAGTGTGCTTATATGTCACAGAGCTTTTCAGACTCCTAACCATAGAGAACAAGAGAATGTGAGAGGGATTTTGTGGTAAGAGAGCTGAGCTTTCAGGTAACATACAGTATGTGGGAACATCCATAATCTAATGGCTAAAGGCAGCACCACTCTTGGATGAACATGTCAATGGTAAAGATTCCCAATGAGTTAATCCTAATTAGTTATAGAACATGCCACAAATACTTTATATGTGTTTATTGTGTGCTGCTTTATGGGATTGTGTGCTTTATGTTTTGTTTTACACCCCACAGGGCTGTAACTGGTAGCCTCATTGAGGGAACACCTGGATATCTATTTTGCCTTCCTGAACACGAGCTACTGAAAACCTCAGTGCATGGCAGTTTGCTTCTCCCATTGACTCCTGCCAAGCTGGACACCTCTGCATC